>NC_133619.1:265123125-265427411 GCF_048593235.1 Sminthopsis crassicaudata | reverse complement strand
GACAAGGATTCTTTTTACTCATATTGAGAGGAAGAAGAATACCAAAGAAAAGATGAGGTTGGTGCTGTTTGATAATGGGTAGTAGAGAGAAAGCAGAGTTGTTAATCTTTAATTTTGATTCCTTCTCTGACTGGAGGAATGATCATCAAACTGGAAAGTACTGAAGAATAAGGGAATGGTAAAAAATACTTTTTTTGATCATTAAGTAGTTCTCATAACCAAGCTCAACTACATCATAAAGTAGATTAGATTGCCAAAACCTGAGGGTGATATCTGAAACTTTGTGGAGAATGGGATTAGATAACACAAGTAAAATATTCTGTTCCTCCCAACAGGAAGAGAATAGAATAGGTAAATTATGGGGTACTGAGTTTGTTTTCAGTTCAAGACCAAGACTGTAGAATATATTAAAGGGATGGTTTGCAAACTTCTAGAAAGTGAGAACTAACTAAATATCATCAAGATTTTCATCAAGAATCAAGCATAACAAGAAAACCTAATTATTTTATTGGGAAGTTTATTAGGGAGGTAGATCAAGAGAATTTTATGGACACTCTCAGATCTCAATCTCATTTTATTTGTATTATTTGTATTATGCCCCTTAATTATGAGTGTTTCCTAGGTTCTACCCTGATCTCTCTTCTAATTCTCTCTCTACATTTTCTCACTCAGTGTCCTTATCAGCTCTCATGAATTTGATTGTCATCATTTTGCAGATATATATATGCATATGTATATGCATATATATACACACATATATATGTATGTGTATATATATATATGTATACAAAATACACATCTTATTTTATATATCATAAAGATACATGCAATATATTTATGAGAGAATTCTTGATGAGAATATTGGTAGGGAATAACCAGGAATAACCAGGCTTTCATTATCAATATTCCATAGTGGGCCACATCTTTACCATTGCACAATAAATTGTAAGATGAAGAAAATATAATATGTCATTGTGTTTGTTTTTTGTTGATCCTGAAAAAAATTATTTTGGAGAAGAGAAGTATACCTAAATGGCTCTTTACAACTAGGTATCTCCTATTCTCACTTAAAGAATATTGTGTAGACATGGAACAAAGTGTCTTCTTTCCTTTTGGGCAATAGTCATATAACCTGTAGATGTATGTATGAGGATCATCTAGAAAAATTTAATAAAATAATATAAAATTTTCTGGGTTCCTGTCAAAAGATAGATAATTTTTGTGTTTAGATGTGCTTATCTGTACACCAGTTCTTGGAAACTCCTTGAAAGATGGAGCTGTTTTGTTTCTGTTTTATATCCCCATCACCTAGCACTGAGAATGACATATAGTAATCCTCTTGTCACTTACCACCTGTGTGACTTTGAACAGCCACTTATCCCTTTTGGACTTTCTTCTCTCATCTAGAGAAATGGGGTTGCCCTAAGTTAATGGTGAAAAACTCAGAGAGAAATGCTGTTTTGCTGGAAGCATATCAACTCAGAAAACCATATATCAACATTATCTATATTCCATTGTATTTTTATTTTGTTAATATTTTCCAATTACATTTTAATCTTATAGTAGTATTTAGCAGTGTTGGAGAATGTCATGGACCTCTTTGATGTTTTTAATCTGGATAACTTCTAAGGTCCTTTCTAGATCTTAATGATTATGTAAAGACCAAAGAAAAATATATTATATAAAGGTTTTCCCTTTCCTGGACCTCAAACATTTTTATAGATGAAATCCAGTAGACACAAACCTTAAGGCAAGGGAATATATTGGCAATAAGTAGGGCAGAAAAAAAGGATCCTATGTTTGCCTTGGTGAGGGTGGAAGTGCATGTGCATGTCTTTTGTAAATAGGTGGGTAATTTGGGAAATTTTCTATATACTTAGAGTCATTAAGTTTAGGACTAGGAAAACAACTTATGAAAAAGAGTAGGGAAAAAATCATACAATTCAATCTAAGATTAACTTGCCCAAAGTCAGACAGCTAACTATGAAAGGCCTATCTCTGTCACTCATTGGCTGTGTGATCCTGGATAAAGCACATAACATCTCACTGCCATACACTGCTCTCTAAGATCATACTTTGCAAAATAGACTTGCGTTGGTTTCTTCAATGAGAATTACTTTGGACCAGAAAATTACAGCTGCGATAAAATAAAATGGCAACAAATATTCTGATGAAAATTTTCCTATGAATTTCAGATTATAGATGATATTTCAGAAGTGAAGTTAGGAAATTATTTAAGGAAAGATATGTGACAAGTTAAGATAATTACGTAAATTTTGTCTCTGTATCCCAGAAGTCTCTTTAACAACTTTGATCCATATTCCTGATCATTCTGAAGCAAGCAACAATGAAAACTGATCCTTCATGCCTATGGAAAATGGAAATCACCTAGAGTAAGACAGGACATCTTTAGTACAGTCTCTAGTCTAGCATCTAAAATTTACTGATGGGATCAAAATACCATTAATTTAATTTGTGCCAGAAAGATTCAACATCATTAACAAAATTATATAACTGTATTATAGAGGAGTAGTGTCAAACTCAAATAGAAGTGCATCCCTGAGGCTGCATGTTGTCTTAGAAAATGATAAATTAAAATTATATTGTCTCTTATTTTAAATTATTTTGTCAAGCATATTCTAGTTACATTTTAATCTGTTTTAGGCTGAACTCCAGAGTTTGGCTGACTGAAGGGAACTTATTCACTATTAGCTAAAACAATTTTCTTTCTTTTATGGGCTGTGGGTAAGGTCGTAATTGTTATAATAGCTATTCTTGATCATTAATTAATATTTTATTTAATCTAATGAATAGGTAGGTCCCAATTAGCATGAACAATGAATCTCCTGAAATAGCTACATTATTCAAATTCTTACTGCATATTTCTACTGATATGGAATCAATTACCATATTTTATATACTCCTAACTTCAAATAATATTACTTTGAATTTGTGAGGCCACTTTGGCAGATTCATTATGTTCACTAATCAGGACCTACCTGTACAAAGGCATAATTCCATTTAATTTTTTCTTACTATATAAGAACACACACACATATGTCATTATATATAATGCAAGGCATTATACTCTTTAAAAATTATCCAAAGACAAAAGGAAAGGTATCATCTGTCCTTAAGGTAAAGGCTAAACCTTGATGCTCCAGTTTCCCTGCCTATAATGTTGTCCCTTACAACAAGCTTCAATCCTGCTTTTCTACCACATTATGAAAAATGTATCAAGAGAAAATAGAGAAGAAAGAAGCTTGGAAGACACAGTTAAGGAGTGGGGCATGGATAATTAGCTAGCAAAAGATATTGGAAAGGAATGGCAGATAAGTCAGATATTAAAATTCAAATATTGGACACAAATAGAAGATGCGGGATCCATCCTATTCATGGGGAAAAGTTAACAAGTATTTCAAGGACATAGAAATCATGATGAATACAAGAGAGTTTAATCATAGAATCATGAAATTAAAGTTTCAAAGTTGGAGGAACTTGAGAGGATATGTTTGTTAAAGTCCAGTCTGTCATATGAATCCCTTTTACAACAGAAAGGTGATATGAAATGGTAGAAAAGAAAGTCAAGGGACTTAGGCTTTTTTTTTTCTGGCTCAAATATTTAGTGGTAATGTGCATAATCATGAGAAAATCCTCACTTCTTTAGGACTCATGTTTCCTCATCTATAAAATGATGGGGGAGCTTGAATTAAATCTTCTTACAGTTCCCATTTAAACATTTTCAATAATAGGTTACTCACTACCTTATTCATGATATAAAAATATTCCCTAGTATCTCTATTCAGTAAATTCTGAAGCCTTCATGTGCCTAGGTGTCAAAATGTAACTATTGATTTTGAATAATTTCTAAGTTCTAAATTTATGAAACTATGAATTAGGAGCTCCAAGACTCCCTTAAAAAAGGGAAATTTTCATTTTTTGGAACTAAATATTATTGTCATTTAGTTACATCTGAGTCTTTGTGATCCCATTTGGGGTTTTCTTGGAAAAAATATGGAAATACTTTGTCATTTCCTTTTCCCAGTTAATTTTATAGATGATGAAACTAAGGCACACAGAGCTGAGTGACTTGTTCAGGGTCATATGTATAGTTAGTGTCTGAGGCCAGATTTGAACTCAGGAAAATAAGTTTTCCTGACTCCAGGATTGGTGCTTTATCTACTGCATCATCTAGCTACCCATTAGAATGAAATATTAAAGAATAAATGTGTTCCAATTTACTGAGACACTTTCAATAGAGAAACATTTTTCTTGTAATCCCAAATTGAGTGAACCATGAATCATACTTCCATCTCTGGATTTGGTTCAGACCTGGATATAAGCATTGTCAACATTTTAATTCACTACTTCTCAGCATGTTCAGACAAATTTGTAATCAGATACATGGAAAAGGTATATAGAAAGGGTTGAGATAAGTGCAAATCATATCATTAAACACATTTTTTGACCAAAGCAAATGTATTCGTATAAAAATACTCATGCTTCATTTGTTGTACTATTTATGATCATATTTTCCCTACTGTACAAAATGAAAAATCCCAAGGGACAATAAAAACAGAAAAGAATCTGTTTTGAATATTATTTATCCTTTTCTATACCTTTGCTGACTTTTTGAGATATACCATCTAAATTGGGATAATAATCACACAGTAGACAGCAAGTCCTCATTTCTGTAGAAAGCTTCCTAAATAAGCTATCAAAATAGGGATAGGATCTGTGATTCCACTGGTATAAGAAATTTCTAAATGGGGAAACTCACTGCAGAGATTCAATTCAGTGTCTTCTCTGAAACTTAGAAAATCTTAGAAATCTTACAAACTCTGAAATCTTTGAAAAGCACCTAAGGAACCAAGAGCTTAAGTAGCCCAGGATCATGTAGCCAGCATATGATAGAAAAAATGTCTGAACTAAGTCTTCTTGAGTTCAACCAGCCATCATCCTCTATGCGATGTTGTCTCTCAAAGCAATGGAGAAAACATCCTTAATATATTCTTGGAAAAATGTACTACATGACTTATGCTAAATCTGTTTTTCCTTACTACAACAAAGAAAAATCTTTACTAGAAGAAAATGTGATCAGTTGACTAGACAATAGAACTAATGAATGGTTTGACTGCTCAGATTCTGGATTTGGATCTTTTAGTCATCTATATATTCTCATTCAATTTAGTTATGCTATACTTTTCCTGTCTCTGAAGGATGCTTGGAGGTCTATGAAATTATGTCTTCATGTTACCGTTGCCTCGGGGATGGATTGTATTATATAAAATTCAATATATTAGCATAGAATTGCTAATAACTGAATTTGGTGCTTCTATTTAAGGGTTGGTAAGTCAGCAGGAGAAGTAGCTTTAAGGATAGTATCAGGTGGGGTAGAGGATAGAGAAGATATGAGCAGTCTTTGTTCTCCTCATTGATAGCTTGCATAGTATTTGCTGTTTTACAGCTCCCAGACTCAAGTCTTCCTCACTCTTAAATCCAGCTTTGTATCATCTATGTGAATGGGAGAAAGTAGAAGTTTATTTTCTATTCTGCTCTAGAGGGTGCATTAGTATGCTCCCTGGAACTTGAAAGGGAAAATAATGGTAAACATGGCATATCTTCAAGTGGATACCTGTCATTTAAAAATCTCTATTTACCTACATTCCCCAGAAATACCATAAAGTACTATTACTAGCCTGTCACCTTTACTACCAGATTTCTGGATAGAATAGTGTATAGCCATGGCCTCTTCTTATTCATCATATGCTCACTTCCTATTCTTGGGCTGAACATGGATTCAATTTTCATTAACATACTGAAACTTCCATCTCCGAGTTCTATTAATAACCAGTTCCAATGGTGCTTGTTCAGTAATCATGACCACACACACTTTCTTAGAACTCTCTCCTCCCTAGGTTGCCTTAATATTCTTATAGTTCTCTCCCACACCCCCTTTTGATTCCTCTTTCTTTCCCCTATACCCCAAAAGTAGACATTCCCCAAGACCAGAAAATCTCTTTCTAGATCTAGTTTTACACCTTTAACTATCAAGACCATTTTTATGACTCCCACATCATTTTTGAGCCCCATCTTGTGTATTTTAGCTTCATATTTTCAGTTGCCTGGTAGACATTTTTACCCTGCCAGCACATAAATTATATGTGTTCCAAAATATATTCATTATTTTGTTCTCATTATACCCTTCTTCCCCTATGTTATCTTCCTGACTTCTTCCTTGCTATTAATGCTGCTGAACTTCTGGCAAACACCCAGCCTTTAAACTTTGGAGTCATCTTTGAGTAATCCCCATTGGCCACCATCTGTAATCATTTACAAAGTCTTGTCCTTTCTATATATGTGTACACATACATTTCTATATCTTATTCTTTCCTTTTTTTCCATTCCCACTAAAATATACTGTAGAGAGTCACATAATCGTTTGGCTTGCATGTCATAATCATCTAACAAATCTCATGGCCTCTACTTTCTCTACCATGCAATCCCCACACACTGTTGTCAGATTAGATTTTATAAAATTAAACTTTTATTTTTGTCATTGATCATCCATATTATTTTTCAAAAAAAGGGTTACACTTTTCTCCCTACTATTCATGGCTCTCCATATTCTCTTACCAAACTTTGATTTTAGCCTTATCCTACTATCTGTTATATTAGAGTTTCTTAAACTTTCCCCATTTTTTACAACCTTTTTGCTTGAGAAATTTTTATGTGACTTTGGGTGTATATATGTACTCATACCCATATCTATATATCTATATAAAGATATATAAAATAGATATACACTTTAAATATTTAATTCATAGTTTTACAACCCCCACATTCAGTTATGAAATTCCACATGCAGTCATGAACCACTTTTAAGTTTAAGAAGTAAAGCTTTTATTTGTTCTCTAGTTACCTGGAATTACTCTCTGTTACCCAATATGCCCTATACTTTTCTGCTGGTGTGAACACACTTATACCAGTCCATCCATCTGTATAACCCTTCATCACCATTAGCTATTAACATAACTATCTAATTACTTCCAAAGGCTCAGCTCAATATTTACCCATATGAGTACTGAAAGGGAAATCTTCCTTCTTTAAACTCCCATAACATTTTCTGTACCTTTCCTTTGGCTCTTTTATTAAAATTATTTGTATACTTTCATCTATTAGATTGAGAAGTCCTCTTGGCTATGAATAGTGTATCATTCATTTTTTTATCCTCTAATAGATTTCAGATATAGTGGGTGCTCAATTGTTGATTGTTGAATCATTCATTGAATAACACCAATTGTTAATTTAGAGATTATTTCAGTCATTTTCACAGCAGTCAACCATTGGTATTATAATAACTGAGTTAGAAGTCCATTGCTCAGGTTTGGACCTGCTTCAATGATATATATACATACAAACATACACACACACACACACCTCTCTACAAAATGGGAATTCTCAGGTTACAAAGCAAATAGTGGTTTTAGAAATCCTATTTCTTCTTTTGGACATACACACATATTTATTTGATGTAAAGTTTTCTATATAGTTCAGAAAGGACATTCTTGTAAGAATCCATTTCCCCAATCCAGGCAACCTTCTAGAGTCTTGGAATCCTCAAAGGAAATGTTTGATTTTTTTACCTTAAAGAAAATTGAAATATTTTCCTCATAGAAAAAAATATATTAACTATGACAAAGCCTTCCTCTTCCCAAAACAGACTTTCAGAACTGTGGCATATGTAAACTTACCCTTATTTTCAAACCTTTCCCAGAAGTGTTTCTTTTGATGTCTTTATAAAAGTCCTGGTTTAGAATGTGGTAAATTTCTAATGTTTGAAAAGCAATTGTCATACTGTGGTGCATGTGAGAGGAAACAGTACAGACCACCGGAGTCTAAACCTTTATGTGGACATTTAATCTCCTTCACTAACATCAAAGCCCAAAGCTCTGATATTCAATTGGGTTTCCAAATGTGTTTTCCAGTTTTTTTCTCTTTCTCTCCTTCTTATTATCTGTCCTCCCCTTTTTTAGCCTTTGATATTAATCGAAAAGAAATATTTATTTCTCTTCTTAAATGAAGATTAGTTTTTCATCTGGTTTGAAAAAATGAGGAAAAACCCTTAGTTATTGTTCTTTGTTAAATAAATGAAATGGAAAGGAATGGGAAAATTTCTAGTTAGGTGAAAAACATTTTAGGGAACATGTTGCTTAAAAACTAGATTTTCAAATGTAAGGCTAGTATCTTGGTCTCACAGAAATAAATTTACTGTAGTCTATCATTGCTCTTTGTGACTGACAGAATAGTCAAAAAGGACAGTATCAGTTTTAGAATCCTAAGAGTACTATCTCATTTTAGGAAACACCTCAGGAAAGCTACATCCATGCACCCTGCCCTATACCAGGTTTATGTATTATTTATTTGACTTTTGTAAGGTAACAATCTCTCTGTGCTTCACTTACTCTGCTATAAAATACAATGTTTTTTTTCTTAGGGTCCTTCCAGTTCTAAATCTATGATAGGACTTATGTAACTCCAAACTAAATTTGATTACTCTATTATAGAGAACACTATTGATTGCTAGGTTTGGGGGGAAATGTAGCATAAAGCATTAACTCTAAGACCTATGAAGTTTTATTTCAGGAGTGATCTGTCTTGGTCCCAACAGGATAACACAGAAGGAATGATTCCGATTAAACAAGAAGCTGAAGTTCCTGGCTTGGAAGATTGGAAACAAGGGAAGTTGTAGAATATCTCATCTAAAGATCTGGAAGAAAAGAATAGAAAGCTACATCTATGATTTAGATACAGTTTGGCTCCATGTCAAAAGGGTAAGTTAGATAATAAGCTTACAATCCTGCTACTAGTCTGTCTGCACATTTGGTTCTAGTATTGATTTTCCTGTTTTTTCTCAGCTTGGCAATGTTATTTAAAAATGATTCTCTTTTCTTCTCTTCCTTTTAGGAAGACAAGGCAAACTGGAACACAGGAGTCTCCTATTCACAAATTAATTCAAATTACCTCCTATCATAGCCTGTGTCCTGTAAAGAAGTCTTTTGTATGTTAGAAATTCCACTAAATTTATTGACTTAAAACAAGAGCTCCATGTATTTGCTTCTAGCATTTAGAATCATAGTTGATCAACAAATCATGGACTTAAAGAGTTCAGATATAATCTAACCCAAACACATTATTTTACAGTTGGGAAAATTAAGCCAAGGAGATTAAGTAGTTTACTTAAACTGAAGCATTATTTAAAATTATTGTTTAAAGTGTGTTGTTGATATTTTGTTTCTTTTTAAACTATAATTAGCACATAAATTATGGAATAGAAAAGTTTACTAGAAAATTCAAGATATAACTTTTCATGAAAACCTTAAGTATAATTCTTATAGAACAGCTTAGATAATGCAAAACAAATATATAATTCCGACCTAAGACAATTAAACAGCTCTTGTAATAGCTAGCTATATCATCATTCAATGCTTTTTTTAAAAAAGAATCTTCCCTGAAAATGTAGATTTGGCAATATGGAAAGAGAATTGGTCTGGTAAGTCAATAAAACTTGCGTTCAAGAACCACCTTTGACACAGATTGGCCAAGTCTCATCCAACTAGTCAGTTAATTTTTCTAGGCAACTCTAAGAAGAGGAGGAAGCCAATTTACAATGGAGAGGAACTTTTTCTATTTGAGAATTCCTTATACATCAATAAAATCATAGGTCTGAGCTCTATTCATAACTTTTATATTTATTGGAACCAATTTTCATTGAGGATAAAAATTCAGAAATTAGAATGCTAGACACATTGCAGTTGTTACTTATTTTGAAATGAAAAGAGGGAACATATGAGTAGAAAGTTTTTGAATGTTTATGGAATTTTAAAGAGGCAATATCTAACATAAAATTATAATGTAATTATATAATTACTGTATAATGCTACAAGTTTTGATTATATATTTTAGTATTTGGAATTATATTTTACAGGGATGTTGTTTGAACTTTGAATTCAATTTAGTTAAATTCCATTTTCCATCAACATCTCTGCTTCAATTCAACTTCACAGAATATAATGAAATTTCATCATTAAACAGATTAACTCAGGTTTTGATATTCAACACTTTTTCCACTCATTCTCACTTGATTCTACCCTCTGATTGGAGGGATGGAAGGCTGAATATTGAACTGAAACCAAAGTCTTCCTTTAGAGAGTAGTAAAAACCTTCCTGATAACTCTATTTTTCTTTAGCAGCTCTGTTCAGCTTTGGCTCCCCAGGCTCTGGAAACTCTCTGGTCTTCTTTGCTCCCACTCCCACCTTTTCCGCTTCCTTTTGTGTTTTTTCTTCCCATATTGGAATGTAAGCTCTTTGAAGTCAAGGATTAAATCTTTTCTTCCTATTTGTATCCTTTCTGTTTATCACAATGTCTGGCACATTGAAGATACTAAATAAATGTTAATTGAATTAAATTGAATTGTATTGTATTTATAGTTTTACTGTGGGGAGATATGTTTTGTAGGGATATGATTTGACTTGTAGTATATTTGAATAGTTATAATAGGCCTTTTTTAAAGCAGGTAGTTTTTAAAATAGGTAGCAGTCTTGATTTAATCTTATGTTAGCATCTAAAGTTAACATGAAACAAAAAAGATGTATAATTTAACTTTAAATCATATTATAATAACTTCCTCATCTGCAAGCATTGTTCCTATTATAAACAAAAACTCAATATTAGATTGTTAATTTTTAAAGAAGATGAAGGATAGGTGTAGGAAATGAAATAGAGATAATGCAAATAAAGGACTTGTAATGTTTAATACTATTATCATAATGTTTATTTTTATTTAGAAAGAAAAAGAAAAAAATATAGTTCCTGGCGTAGCTTTGATTGAAGGATATAGAATCACTTAAAGTTGTAAGGATCTCAAAGGATTTCAAAAACCATCTGGTCCAAGCATCTTTTCATAAATGAGTAAAATGAGACTGGGAGGTCAAGGGACTTTCCTAAGGCCAAACAGCTGGTGAGTGACAGACCTGGGATTAATATAGATTTGGTTTTTTTTCCATGTGATATGACACATGATCAAATGAATCACTGAGTCTTACCATGGACTTAGATGGGGGAAAGGGTCAAGGTGATCCAAAGCTGGGTAATAAAGTGAAAATGGACCCAGGCTATCTGAGTTAGAGGACCAACTTTAAGTGTTGGGCTGATTACACTTCCTTAATAAGTGGATGAACTTACTACTTGTAGGAACCCTAGACAAGTTTCTCTCAGCCTCAGTTTTATCTTCTGTAAAATTGGGGAGCTTAGAATTTTTGGCTAGGGAAGTCCCTTGCCATTCTACATTTTTGAACCTGTGAAAATAGAGTTGTAAACTCAGAGTACTTCATTTCTCTATTCATTTCTCAGTCTTTGAAACAAAAATAATTACATTTACTGTTTAACCTGGTATGTGGAGGATTTATGTAAACTCATTTTTGTAATGAGTTAGAAGAAATTCAGGGATACAAGAGAAAAATTCATTTTCTCATCAGATGATCTCTCATTTTTAGATCTTGGGTATATGGAGCAGTGATTGTCATCGAAGTTTTTATAAGATATTTACATTGATTAATTAAAAATGTACTTTGTTCAGGATATTTTAGTTAATGGGCTTTTGGATCTTTTTTTTTTTTTTGCTATAATTATAGTTCTGAAATGTTGTTGTTTATAGATTGGGTACTTATGTGCTTAATTTCCTAGCCAATAAATTGTTTATAAATATATTATATGTATATATATATATATATATATATATATATATATATATATTTATATATAAAATTAAAGGTTTAGTTATCATGTGACTAAACCTAAGTATTTCTGTTTCTTTGATTGTTTAAAGTACAGAAAATTAATCTATATAAGACAAAAACATACTACTAAATCATCAAAAATATTAATATTCAATTAATATTTTAATTTATATTAAGTAAATGATTTCTAGTACCACATTCAGTTTCATTCTTTAATGGCTTTATTATAAAATATGTTAGAGGATACATCAGAAGTAATTTGTTTATTGCCTCTAGAAGATGAATGACATATATTTAAATTTCTCAATATTGCCAACTGTCAGAAATCCTTCTATGTGAAAATCTTTCATTAAATCATTACAAACAATCATTTGAAAACGGTTTGGTACATTTAGCCCTAACTTCTTTCTTCTGCCACAGTCTTGCAACACCAATTGTCTTTTGGACATTTGGAACTGGTTTTAAAGACATCTTGTATATAGGCATCTCAAGCTCAACGTGTCTAAAAGAGAACTTATTATCTTTGCCCAGAACCCTCCCTTATGAATATCTTTTTTTTAATTTTTAATTTTAATTTTTTTTACTGTGTAGGGCACTATTGTCTTCCTGATCATCATATCATCTTGGATCCAATACTCTCATTTCCACATAATCAATCATACCCTTCATTTTATTCACACAGTTGTCCCACTAGTTTAAACCATTACTCTTTTACTTTTAAACTATTGCAATAGAGTTCTAATTGATGTTTCTGCTTCAAATCTCTTCTCATGTTAACCTCTGCTCCATTATGTTTTTTATTAAAGCCTTTCATTTTCAAAACATATGCATAAATAATTTTCAACATTCACCCTTGCAAAACCTTGTCTTCCAATTTTTCCCCTCCCTTCCTCCCACCACATTCCCTAGATGCCAAGTAATCCAATATATGTTAAACATGTGCAATTCTTCTATATATTTTTCTACAATTATCATCCTGTACAAGAAAAATCTGATCAAAAAGGAAAACAATGAGAAAGAAAGAAAAATGTAAGCAAATAACAACAAAAAGTGTAAATACTCTTTTGTGAGCCACACTCAGTCCCCAAATCTCTCTCCGGGTGCAGATGGCTCTATTCATCACAAGACAATTGGAACTGGCTTGAATCACCTTGCTGTTGAAAAGAGCGAGCCATGCCCATCACAATTGAGCATTGTCTAATCTTGCTATTGTCATATATAATGTTCTCCTGGTTCTATTCACTTTACTTAATATCAGTTCATGTAAGTTTCTCCAGGCCTCTCTGAAATTATCCTGCTGATCATTTCTTATAGAATAGTAATATTCTATAACATTCATATACCATAATTTATTCAGCCACTGATGGGCATCCACTCAGTTTTCTATTTCTTGCTAGTACAAAAAGGGCTGCTACAAACATTTTTGTACATGTATGTCCTTTTCCCTTTTTTATAACCTCTTAGGATACAAGCTGAGTAGAGACCCTGCTGGATCAAAGGGAATGGACAGTTTGATAGCCCTTTGGGCATAATTCCAAGTTACTTTCCAGAATGGTTGAATCAGTTCATAACTCCATCAACAATGTATTAATGGCACAGTTTTCTCATATCTCCTCCAAGGTTCATCACTATCTTTTCCTGTCTTTTTAGTCAATCTGAGAGGTGTGTAGTAGTACTTCAGAATTGTCTTAATTTGCATTCCTCTGATCAATAGTTATTTAGAACATTTTTTTTCATATGACTAGAAATGGTTTTAATTTTTTCATCTAAAAATTGTCAAATAATTTTTGTCAGTCAGAGAATGGCTTGAATTCTTATAAATTTGAGTCAATTAGCTATATATTTTAGAAATGAGGCCTTTATAAGGATCCTTGGATATAAAATTTCCCCCAAAATCTATTGCTTCTTTTCTAATCTTGTCTGCATTGGTTTTGTTTGTACATAAACTTTTAAACTTAATATAATTAAAATTACCCATTTTACATTCCATAATGTAATCTAGTTCTTTTTTGCTCACATATTCCTTCTTCCTCCATAGATCTGAGAAGTAGACTATCCTTTGTTCTTCTAAATTTTTATATCACTTTATGTCTATAAATCATTAACCCATTTTGACCTTATCTTGGTATAGAGACCACACCATTATTTTTATGTGAATTTTCCTTCCTTTAACATTGTGCCTAGTTTTTAATATATTGTTTCACTCATTTATTTGAATGTAAGCTCTTTGAAGCCAGATTCTTTTTTGTCTTTCTTTGTATCTCTAATATATAGCGCAATGCCTTGAGCATAGCAAGAGCCTTATACATACTTGTTGACTAACATTTTGAGACAGATATTCTTGACAAACAACCTATCTGTCAAAAAGTTGTAGGTTTTTTTTTCACATTCTGATTTTTACCTTCTTTTCCATACATTTCATATTACTCTTCATTCATTCCTTGGTCTAATCAAATTTGCCTAGTTGCTTTTTCTGGGCTCATCATTCTATTTCCTGTTTTGTCTTTTTATAAGCTTTCCCATAAATATGGAATGTACCCCTTCACCACCACTCATCAAAGATCCTTTTTCCTAAAGGAAGCTCTCCAGCATTGCTAGCCATTTCTTAACTGTCTTATATTTATTTATATAGTAATATACTGTACCTGCCAATAGATAGGGTTTCTTAACTTGAGGTCCATGAACTTGTTTTTTATTTTTTAAACTAACAAAATTATTTTATTAAGTTCAAAAAAGAAAATAAAAGGTAAAGAATATAGAGGGAAGTAATGAAAAAGGCAAAGAATGTAATCTAGCTATACCGTATCTAAAACTATATTATAAAGCATCAATCATCAAAACTAGGTGACACTGGTCAAGAAATAGAATAGTAGAACAGTAGATTAGGTTACTTTCTTAAGACACAGTAGTCCATGACTACAGTAATCTATTTTTTGATAAATCCAAAGACTAGCTTCTGGGATAAGAACTCACTATTTGACAAAAACTGCTGGGAAAACTGGAAGATAATATGGACAATAACTAGTCATAGACCAACACCTCACACCATATATCAAGATAAGGTCAAAATGGACACATAATTTAGATATAAGGGGTGATACCATAAGCAAATTAGGAGAGCAAGGGAAGAATTTATGACCAAACTGAAGATAGAGAACATAATGAAATGCAAAATAGATAATTTTGATACATTAAATAAAAAGGTTTGCAGAAACAAAGCCTATGCAATTCCGATTAGAAGGGAAGCAAAAAGCTGGGAAATAATTTTTATAGTCGGTGTTTCTGAAAAAGCTTAATTTCTTAAATATATAGAGAACGAATTCAAATGTATAAGAAGACAATCATTCCCCAATTGACAAGTGGTCATAGGATATAAATGGGTAATTTTCAGGTGAAGAAATTAAAGCTAAATTCAGTTTTATGAAATGTTCATGAAAAATGTTCTAAATCATTATTAATTAGAGAAATGTAAATTAAAATAACTCTGACGCACCTCATATCTATCATTTTGGGTAATATGACAGAAAATTAAAATGACAAATATTGGAGAAGATATGAGAAAATTAGAATATTAATGCATTGATTCAGTCATTCTGGAGAACAATTTGGAATTATTCTGAAGGGGGCTATAAAACTGTGCATAACTCCTTTGATCTACCAGCACCATTATTGGGCCTATATCTCAAAAAGATCATAAAAAAGGAAAAGGACCCACATGTACAAATAGGATCTCTTTGTTGTGGCAAAGATTTGAAAATTGAGGGGATGCCCACCAATTGGGGAATGGTTGAATAACAAATTATTGTATATGAATATAATAATATACTATTGTGCTATAAATGATAAGCAGGAAGATTCAAGAAAATCTTAGAAAGATTTACATGAACTGACAGTAAGTGTAGTGAACAAACCAGGTGAATGTTATATACAGAAATAATGACATTGAGCAAAGATCAGCTTTGATAGATTTAAATCTCAGTAATACAAGGTTCTAAGACAATTACAAAAAATTCATAATGGAAAATGACATCCATATCCAGAGAAAGACTATGGAGTCTGAATGCATATTGAATGAAGCATACTATTTTCACATTTCTTTTTATTTTCCTTACTTATGGCTCTGATTCTTCTTTCCTAATATGACTAATATAGAAATATGTTTAATATTATTGTACATGTATATTATAGCATATTGCTTTCCATCTTGGTGAAGGGAGAAAGGAGGGATAAAAAATGGAAAATAAAATCTTTAAAAAGCAAATGCTGAAAACTATCTTTGCATGTAATTGAAAAAATAAAATCCTATTTAAGTGGAAAAACAAAAACAATCTTAATCACAAATATTTTTAAAACTATATTTAAATAATTTGCTTTCTTTATAATATTAAGTATTTAATTTTATGCAGTTAAAAACAGATTATTATACCATTTTAGTGCATGATATAAAAAGTTAAAAAAATCTAGCAATATATATTTAAAAAGCTGAACAATATATTTTTATTTTAGTCTTTTTATCTCCAATTCAGTCTTTTGCTTATACCAGGAACTTAATATGTTTTGTTTTTTTTTTTTTGCAATTGAAATGAATTGAATTGATGGTGGCCCTTTATTTCTTCTAGTAATTACTTGTCCATCAGAGAAAAATCAATGTTTACATTTTTTAAAAGAAAAAGTTATAGCCTTCTGAGGATGCTTTGGAAAGAACTAATTTACTCAGTAAAGCCTATGGAAAAAGATGATAGGTCTTTTCTTCTACTTATGCCACTAAATTCTGAAGGAACCAGGGGATTGGGCACACTTAAAGTAACATGATTTGACTTAAATGGAGGTCTGAAATAAAATGTTGGGGATGTCCTAAATATTCAGCAACAAAACAACATCCTTTTCCTTTATCAGGAAAAAGGATAAAGGAAAAGGTCATCCTATCAACACATTCCCTTAAGATTCAGAGGCTTTTGCTAGGGTGAATGTTTAAATCTTGATGGAAGTGCATTAATGAGAATGTAAAGATGTGGTTGAAGCTGACCACCATGCCTGAAGCTTTACTGAAAAATTCTTGACAGTTATATTGCTTATTTTTGTAGTGGCTAGGAAATGAAATGACTTTCCTTAATCACGTAATTGCATTAAGGCACTACTGGGAAAGTACTGTTGATTTGTCTGGCATAGGCAAGTAGTGAACTAGGTTTCAACTAAGTTTTAACTGTCAGGAGTTGTTTGGTTCAAATTTCTTTTAGCTCCAATAACACATTTTTTACCCTATATTTTTCCAATATGCTTATACTTTTCCCTTATATTCCTATATTCAGAACAAATGCATATAGTGAATATAATTCAATGCCAATTTTCAACAT
This sequence comes from Sminthopsis crassicaudata, assembly GCF_048593235.1. Lineage (NCBI taxonomy): Eukaryota > Metazoa > Chordata > Mammalia > Dasyuromorphia > Dasyuridae > Sminthopsis > Sminthopsis crassicaudata. The sequence goes on along the minus strand of NC_133619.1, from coordinate 265,410,258 downwards.
TCATACATTTAACTTTTGTGGATTCAAGAATTCAAGTGATTTTATTAGTAGTGTAATTTTCACTTTTGTATTGGCAAGCACTGCAATAGAAGGAAAAAAAAGAAAGGGCAAGTTTGTATCAGCAAAAAGGAGAAAAGTAGACTTTTGAGAGTGCCTTGGACAATGCATCAGTTACTACTTAAAGATATTAATTCAGGCTATGCATTGGAAGGTCAAATACTGAAGCTGAAGCTTAAATACTATGGCCACATAATAAGAAGATGGGGCAAATTGGAAAAGACCCTGATGTTGGGGAAAGATTGAAAGCAAAAGAAAAAGAGAACAGTAGAATATGAGATGGATAGATAGTATCATGACAGACTTTGAGACATAGTAGAGTATAGCAGGGCATGGCATGCCATATTCCAAGGGATCACAAAGTCAGATATTACTAAGTGAACAACAGACATTTCTAAAAGTGTCTGAACGTGTTCCAGAAAGTGCTAAAGTAACTACTCAAGAGTACAATGAGAGAATCGAAAATAATGGAAAAGCAACTAAATGTGTGGGTGAGTGAAACTATCACCCCTGCTTTCCTGTGTACAATAGCAGCAATACCAGCATGAATCTGATCTGCAGATAGCTCTGAGTTTCCACCAGGCCCAGGGATCATCCCAAGGCATGTGCTTTCCATCAGGGAACAGTTCAAATTAGAGCTGAAAAGGAGATTTGAGATGGTTGAGTAGATAAAGGAGTTTAAATTTTTTAAACTTCAGATTCTTCTGATAATTCTGTCTCTGACCCTACAATTTCTATCGAAAGATTACAGTTTTTGGTGGTTGTAGGAACCTTAACGCCCTATGTCCCATATGGTCACTGTATGAACATTTGAGTTTTGACTTTTGCTCTATATTCTAGAAACCTTACCTCTATCAAAATTGAGGATTAGCTCATGTGTGAATATATGTATATATGATAAAAGAGATAGACAGTTAGAGAGAAAGAAAAAAGAGAGGAGAGACAGAGAGAGACAGACAACAAAAAGGGACACACAGAGAGAAACAGATACAGTTAAAATTAAAATGAAAACACTGGAACAAATATTAGTATGTTATTGAAAAGGTTCAGGAACTAGAGGAGGTGTTTTATTTTTTATTTTTATTTTGCTAATTTCAAAACAAGATTATCCATGAAAATTCAGAGGAGTGGATTAGGAATGAAAAGCCCTGCTATAAATAAAAGCAGTTAGGGAGAAGGTATGCTTCATTGGTTTTTGTGCAATTATCTTTCATTTGTTTCTGTTTTTCTTGATGGACAAGAGGTATTTTCTAGGTAGAATTGTTTTAAATGACAATTTTACTTTGGCTTTTACAAAGCCAAAGATTTCTAATCTGGAAAATCTGCTAAGAAAAATATTTTATAAATACATAAAAGGAACATTGGCTTTATAATCCAAGGCCCTTCCATGTTCAAATCCAACTCTTTGTTACTTCCCCACCTGCATTACCTGAAGTAAGTAATTTAACCTTTTAAGACCTCAATTACCTTATATGTAAAATGTGTCTAAAAGATTTTTTTAAAATGGCCATTTGGTTATGCTTCAGGTTTCTTATTTTTCTTAATACAATTGTTGGGTCTATGTGTTCAATAAGACATATCTTGAAAAGCAATAAAACCAGTTATCTTGTAGAGTTCCCCCCTACTTGTTGGCAAACATTAAATCATATACTTAAGAGAGATGTATGAATAGAAAAAGGATCAGGCAGTCATATATCCATATAATGCTATTAAAGTAAGATGCTAAATAAGTAGTTTAATTAAATAAATTAATTTTGACAGGTTGTTTTCATGAAATAGAAACAGGTTTAGGTTTTAAACTGTTCCAATGTTATCAAATAGCAGATCCCAGAAGATCCCGTGGTACCTTAAACAATTCATCAACAATTCTAAATCTTCTCTACTTTGCCACAAAATGCTTTGCAATGAGCAAGGGGATATGTTGTTGGCTTTCCCTCTGACTTCATATATTTTTCTTTCTTTATGTATGTGCCTTTGCTTGTATGGCCATTTCTCACTTAAAGTAATATATTGTATATCACCTAATCACACATCTCAATCCTCAAAGCTCACAAAATGGCTTCCACTTATGAGATAATCATACTTTTATTTCGTCAATGTGAATGTACCCACCAAGCTAACTATGAAGAATGAACTTAAACTATGTGGCACAAAGGCAAATTATAGAGCCCGGAAGGTACCTCTGATGCAGGTAACAGTGTTTGAAAAGTTTGTATTTTGTAGTAAGAATGGTTTTGAGACTAGTGAAAGGTGAAGGGTGGAACAATTGAGACTATGAGAATATAGCTGTATGACTATGTATCCAATATTTGCCATCTCTGTGCCTTCCTGTCCAAGGTGTTAAATGCATCCCAAAATATTGATGGATTTGATACAAATGTTAAGGGTGCTTGCTAAAATTTGTAGATGAAATTATATTAAATGAATTTCTTATTATATATTATTATGTTATATATTTTTATATAAATGAAATTATAGGTATGTTATATAAATAGTTATCAATAATAAAATCTCACATAATTTTTTTTTAGAAATTTAAGGATAAGCCTTTAGGAAATGTGTTTGGGAAAGTAAGAGAGGAACCATAAAAGCACATTCATTATGTGTTCACTGGGAACATACTAAGGATTCATTTTTTATTGCAAAAATAATTTTTGCATATTGTCTGAATATGGAGTCATAAAGTTATAAGGAGTTAAATAAACAGAGGGGGAGGGGAATAAACCAGGAGTTGCTCTCTATAAGTATTCAAGGAATTCTAGAAGCAGAGGATACATCTATATTTTCTCTGTGGCTCAAAGACCTAGTCTTAGGTATCTGATTTGGCTGGCAGTAGGAAATGCCTGCTTAAGAGATTAATTTAGCCTTTATTATGTTTTTTTTCCCCTTTCTGAAGCAAGGGTCTAAGTGTTATGAGAACTGTAAAATTTGAGCTCTGTTTTAACATCCATATGTTAATGAGGAACCTCTGAACCTATATATGAACCCATAATGAGGAACCCAGAATTAAACAGGAATCCCCTTTATGACATCTTTATGACATCCATGAAAAATGATTATTCAGCTTCCATTTGATACTTCAGCCTGAAGCATACCATTCTACATCTGGATAGCTATATTATTTGAAAACAACAACAACAAAATAATTAATATCAGACTAGATTCTACCCTTTTGAAACTTCTGGTCATGGTAGCTCTGGTGCCAAGTAAAATTACTCTAGACACTCTAATATGATATTCAAATACTTGGATCCCAGCTATCATATTTGTTTTCAGCCTCTTCTGCAATTCAAACACTTGCAATTTATTTAACTGATCTGCATATAGTATGGTTCTGAGATCCTTTCCCTTTCTCTGATATCTTGGAGTGGGTCTAAAGTTAGACATGCTCCAAATTGTCAGTATATTTAAAATATAGTTCTTTTAGAATTGAACATTGTGCTCAAACTGTCATTTATTCTATATTAGTTACCAATAGGATTATCATTTCCCTTATTGTGGACACTCTACTTTGATTAATGCAGTGTAAGATCGTTTTGACTTTTTGTGGCTGCAATTGGATAATGTCAAATCTTATTGACCTATGAGTTCAATAGGTAAGATACTGAGGATGACAAATAGAAGAACTGTTTTGTCCCTAAATCCATAGTGGCACACAGCTTTAAGCTAATGGCTTATTTAGGGCTCAGTAATGGTATTGTTCTTGGAATGGCTGGAAGCTGACCTTTGGGTGGAGATCTGAGTTCTATTTGAAGTTTGATTTCTTAGCTCCCTTCAAAGCATATTTCAAGGTTCCACCTTCATCAGGAGGCTGTTCTTGTTGTTTCCTACTCCTTCCTTGTTAATGATTGCTCTCTCTTGAAATCATTTTTTATAACTTCATATAATATATACTTTGTATTTTGACTAAAAGCTGAAGACAATGTGATAAATTGAATTGAGAGATTTTCCTCAGTGAGAAGAGCCACCAAAATTTGAAACAGTTTTAGAGTAATAAACATGACTTATCAATATTGTACAGACCAACTATTCTACCACAAATTATTCTATCATTGTTGACCCCTTATCATAAGACAGGTTGTTTAATGTAATTCCTATGATCAGAAGTGATTCTAGGAATTCTTTTTTGTCTTGAGAATTTTTACTGAGAATTGGTGGTACCAGATATATTTGAGGTTAAAAACAAAACAAAACAAAACAAACTTAAGGCTATTTTCTCAATTAATTTAATTCTAAGCAAATACAGAATGTGCTTTTTAGGCAAAATCTCCAAATCTCTTTGAAGCTTATTGGAAATTATATTTATGCATTTTAATTATATTGAACCGTTTGCTTCTATCTTTTTATAAACAATTAACTTTTTTTCTATAGAAAAATGAATTTGTTTTATAACAATGATTATAATCCTAAACTCTCTTTGAAGTTTAGAAACTTAGAAAACACTGTTTAGTTAGGCCAGAGAAACATGTCTAACTCTATTTCTCATTCCTCTTATTCTCTTTCTTTTGTTGGATTTAGAGAGAAAAACATCCACTTACCTAAATCTCAGGCAGTCAGTCAGGTAAATGACTACTGGAAACTTACAATGATTGCATGGCCATTGGTTTTTTTCCCCCCATTCTATAAAATGCTAAGATGATTCAAGTTTTGCGAATGATAGTTGGCATTCCATTCATGCAGTACTATATTATCCAGGTATGGCTTAAATAATTACAAATAAAAGGATTCAGTCCCATGGCAAAAAGCCAATGCCAGATTTTTTTTTTAGCACATAACTTTCTACTTCCTTAATCCTATACAGTCTTGATTATACTGCAGCTATTTTATAAACTATGCTTTTTAGAGATGTTTCATATGAAATTCCTTCAGAGATCTTTTCACAATGGATTGACCTATGGTTGTTGCCCTGTCATCTACCTTGCATGAAGATATTTGAATTTAGGTCTTATGTTTTGCAATGCAAATCACTTTCATGAATTCCAATCCAGAGATAAAGGACAGTAATGTTAAGGAATATTTTTACCTTTCAGAGTCTCATTTTATTCCAACATAAGCCCAGATTCTACCTTTTATTATGTAAGTTTTGGCAATAATGTGGTAAATTTGGTAAATGTGGTAAAATGTGGTAAAAAAAAATGTGGAATTTACCCACTGACTAGTCTTTAACAAAATAAGAAAATTTAAATTCATTTAATTCTAATTTCTTAGATATGTCAACAGGACAGGGTTTATTATGGGTACTGTCTAGCTGTTTGTTCCCCCAAATTGGTTCATGTTAATAGTGGGTAGCACAAGAAATATTAAATGAGCTCCATTTTGAAACAATTGTCACTCTATCCTTTTATATAAAATGTTTCCCTATATACTCAACAGGTTTCTTCTGCCTGAAGAGATTACTTTATATATCTTTAAATCAATGTATGTAGAAGAAATGTGACACACAAATACATACACATTTCTATACAAACAAATAAACATAGGGTTTTACAATAGAATCTATGCTAACCCATAGACATTGTCTGGTTCAACCCTCTCATTTTGTTAGCAAATAAATTTTAGAGAGTTAAAGTTCTCATTTATCCAAATAATGCATGATTAAGTCTACAATGGATCTTGAGAGATCATATAATCAAGTCTCTAATTTTTTTAAAGAAACTATGACTCTTGATACCAAATCTGTATCATCTATGATTTCTAAACCCAATGATACTTAAGTAATTCATTAGTGAAGGCATATTCTTATATAGTTACTTAGGCCAAAAAAGAAGTTGTCTCTTTAAAAATCTGTCTCTTTGAAGGTAGATTCTCCTCAAAAGCAGAAGAAAAAGAGATAAGAATGAGTTCTCTGTAAAAAAAAATCTATGCTATAAAATTTGCATTAGACCTGATGCTAGACTGTTATTAATCCTAAAGAATTTGAGAGTTAAAATGTAGCTCAGAAATCATCTAATGTGTTTTCTCACTTTATAAATAGGAAATCTTTATAGCTTTCTATAACAGAAAAACAAAGAAATGACTTGTCCAAAGTCATATTGTTAGCAGTCAGAATGAAAATTGTCTTTCTTTTGCTACTTCCCAACTCTCTACTTCACAGCAGAGTCACCTACTAGAAAAGTTACTTTCACAGTAGGATCCATAAATTGACCCCAAGGGATTGATTATCAAATAATTGAAACTTGGGAAGATTAGTTACACTCGTGTGGCAAAGGCATCTCAGACTGATTCAAGTCAGTCAATTGTTATATTTTTATAGTGAGCATTTACACTTCAGAAAATGTTAAAACACTGTAAATCAATTCTTGATTTATTGTTTTGTGCGTTGTTGATTAAAGAACTGATGTAGAAAATGTTAAAAGTGCAGATTAACTTAAAAGTATGTCATGCATACTTTTTCTTTCTGGAGAGGTTGATATAGTTACCAATATACCAGTGTTTTGTGTCCTACCATGCTGCCTACTCCATAAGTAAGAAACTTAACCTTTTCCTTTTTTGCTCCTTCCATCTTTTAGCAATCAATGAAACCTTCTCCTCCCTTCTCCCACTCTGATGGCATAAATTTCCTGTAGACCTTTTTTCAGAATGAATTGTACTCTCATTGAAACTCCCTGATTCACTGGCACAACAGAGAAAACTGGAATACTCTTTGCTCATTATTGCCACTTACAGTTTTTCCCTCTATAACTAACACTTAATTATCTCTCTTCCTTTGAGGTTTTTTAAATTTATATTTAACCAATCAATTAAGACTCTTGTAACTATTATCTATCCTCCAGGGTATTCTCCTTCCTTCATCTTTAAGTTCAGTCTTTGGCTTCTCCACCTCAAATCCTGCTGCATAAAAGCTTTGATTGATATATCTATATGTATATATTTTAATCTATCATTTATCTATTTATCTCTACATTTGTCTATTTACTCCCTCAAACTCCTTAACTTACCAATTCTTCAATATCTTCATTTCCCATGATTTACTTCTTTACCCTATCTTACCTACACACAAAATGGGCATATTCTTGATTTATCATCATTCACAAGTATTCCATTCTCATCTTCATGAACTCTGAAATTCCTGGATTTGATCATACATAATCTATTATCATTCTGCCTCTCCTCCTGCTTTGTAATCTTTAACCTTGCTCATCATTCTTATCATATATCTAATCTTTCTGCCATTCAGTTCTTTCACAGACCATCACTACTGCCATGATAACTTTTTCTTTCCTCCCCCATCTTGACTCCCTGGCAAATCAGTTCAACTCTACACACTCCTCATCTTTTTGATATCTTGCCTCTATTTTATCATCGATTCTATCCTTTGTTTTAGGTATTATTCTTATCATCCACTGCCTTGCTTATATTCACATGCTCTTGAACAAAGCTGGAAAAATCATGCTCACCTATCTCTGCTAGTGATTATCCTTTAAATCTCCATTTTCTCACTTAACTTCTTGAGAAAGCCATTTCCAATAAATGCTTAAACTTCCATTCCTGTCTCTTCTTTTTTTTCCCTCTGCAGTCTGTCTTCTGACTTCATTTGCTCTTTTCAAAGTTAGTAGTGATTTTTTTTAATTGGCAAATCTCAAGGCCTTTTTGTCAATCTTCATCCTTCTTAATTTCTCCACAGTCTTTAACAGGGTTAATCTGGGTTCTTCTTTTACTGATAGGATTGCTCATTCACTAAATTTTTTTTTGCTGGATTTTTGGCCAGGTTTCACCCACTAATCATAGGTGTTCTCCAAGTATCTGTCTTTGGTCTTATTCTCTTCTTTATATTATTTTGCTTGGTGATTTTATCAACTCCCATGGATCTAGCAACTCTATTCTAATGATTCTCAGATATATTTATCTAGTTCTATTTTCTCTCAAATTTGCTGGCTCAAAATGGATGTCTTGTAGACAGCTTAAACTCAACATGTACAAAACTAAAATGATTTCTCTTCCCTCTTCCACCTAAAACCCTTCCTTCATCCCAATTTTCCTCTTATTATTGATGTCATTCTTGAGAGATTAGGATTAGAAAAATATATCTGAGAATTACTGCATAGAGTTAAATTTCTTAGAATTCCTTTGAATGCGAGTAATTGATTCTTTTAAATTTGAAAATGGAATAAATGTTCTAGTTTTCTAAAAAGAGGGAGGAAGTTTCTTAAAACTGGTGAATTTGATATTAATTCCTGGGAAAATTCTAAAATACATTATTAAAAGAATGATTTTGAGCACTCAAAAGGGAGGTAATGTTTACTAAGAATTAAGATATTTTAATATTAAACAAATTTATTTCTTTTTAAAAATAAACTTGGGTCATTAAATCAACTTGTGACATAGTACCCAATTTAGACTTTGCAAAGTTGAAGGTAGGACAGTGTGAAAAGAGAGTCTTTACAATGAAAAAGGAAGACTCTTTCATAGACAAAGAAAGTGTTTTAGAAAGATTCTGATACTTGAATAGATCAATAGAAACAAAGAATTTGCCTTTAAGGTGAGAGTTCCCCAAGTCTTCTAGCTTGGAGACTTTAGAGGAATGTAGGAGGAATAAGGGAGTAGTTATAATGAAGGCAAAGTCAGGTACTTTGGCAACTTGCTCTGAACCAGAAAGAATAGAAGTAAAGTAAAGTGGAAGTGAGGACTCTTTTTTTTTTTTTTTTTTTTTTTTTCTTTTTTGTCTACTGAAGGCAGAAAATGATTGTAAGTTGAAGAGAGAGATTTCAGTATTACATATGGAAAAATCTTTTTGCAAGCTAATCTCCCAAATGATGAAAACATTATTTTAATAAGAAGTGAATTTCTCACCAATAATAATAACTAGCATTTATATAGCACTTTTAAGGTTTGAGAAACACTTCATAAAAAGTTGTCACATTTTAACCTTACAACAACTCTGGGTGATAGATACTATTATTATGCCCATTTTTATAGAGGAAAAAACTGGACAGAAGTCATATTCCCAGACAACCTAGCTAGTAAGTATCTGAGACCTGTTTGAACTGAAGTCTTCTTGATTTTAGGTTTGAGGCTGTATCCACTATGTCACTTGCCTTCCAAATGGAAGCTGGATGGCCATTTGTTGAGGATATTGTAGAATAATAAATGTCAAGTCAGAGGTCCTTAACCAGGAATTCTTATGGTGTTATGAACAGATTTCAGGGTCTCCGTGGCCCTCCATGTGGAAAATAAAATTACATCTTTATTTTAATATAATTGGATTCTTTTATATTCCTATGCTTTTTAATTTTATATATTTAAAACATTATACTGAGAAGCAATCCATTAAGCTTTACTAGTTTGCCAAACATTAGACTTCTGTCTGCAGCAGGAAAAAAAAAAGATTAAGACTTTCCTGAAAAAAAAAGATTAAGACTTTCCTGAACTAGATATACTCTCAGGTTCTTTCTATCTCTGTCATTAAAAGATTTTAAATCACAAATGCAACAAAATCATATGGACAAAAGGAGAAGTCTATTGAGTCAGGAATGTCTAATTTCTATTTTAAAATACAGTGTTAATCTTTAACCGCAAAAGCAGACAGAAAGCATTGGTTTATAAGTTGTAAAGGCCAGGCATAATTGAAAGAACATTAGGTTTTGAATCTGAAAAGCAGGTTTGTGAATAAATAGCTTTACAATCTTAGTCAAACACTTTGTCTCTGTATCTGTTTATTCATTTTTAAAATGATGGGCTTTGAAATATTTCTGCTAAAAATGATATATCTCAAAATTATGAAAGGAACAAGAAAAATGGGAGGGGGGATAAGTTGAAACAAAGATTTGAAAATCAGGAAATTTCTCTGTTCTTTTCACTGCCATATGATACAAGACCTCTGGACTACCCCTCCCCCAATATTAGAAAAAGGCACTTCTGAAAGTGATAAAAGATGTGAATTTTGACAGTTGATCAATGGAAAGTTATTTAACACAATTGTTTCTGTCACAGTAATACATTAGGAAACTTCTGAATAGGGAATAGTCTATAATAGCAGATACTTTGATGTGTTTAGCATGAATGTTTTGAACAAGGATGTCATAAACAAAATGAATATTCTGATTAGATTGCCTGAGAATCCCTCAGAATCTCTAGCTGTCAATAGCTACAAATCAGGACTTGCTTTATTATTTTGTCAATTGCCTAGACTTGAGATAGTGTAATGTAGATTAAACTTAAATGTATATGTTCCTGTACATTAAAAAAAAAGATTGTTAAATATTTACCAGAACATGTTGAATTGTTATAAAAACATTGTTTGAGTTCAGCAAAAGTGCATACAAGATTCAAGTTGCTTTGTCAATTAATGATATGTGTTTAACTAGGGATTATGGACTCCCCAGGTTCCTCGCATGCAGCCACATTCCTGCAGTAGACAAAGTGGTCAAATCTAAGCCTTCCCCCTTTCCCCCCTCCCTTGCTTCAAGATAACTATTAATATTTAAAATGACTCACCAAGGTGTGGTGGACATCAAATTATTCTTATTAATTATACTTATAATTTATGATAGTAATACTTAACATTTATGTATTATTTTAAGACTTGCAAAGCACTTTACATATATTATTTAATTTTATTTTCATAACAACTCTGTGAAGTTGGAACTATTATTATCCCTATTTTACAGATTGAGAAAGTAAGACTGAGAAATTAAGTAATCTGCCCAGCATCAACAATAAGTACCTAAGGTAGACTTCAAACTGAGATTTTTAAAAAAATTCTAAGTCATCCAAAGGAGATGATGTGAAGTGGAATTTCTAAGTGGGAAAAGGTAGGAATATTTTAGGATGTGCAAAGTTCCCTCATATTAGTTTTACAAAGCCCAATATAGTCACATGTTAAGTTGGGTAAATATAGGCATACTTTACAATACACCAAGAATACAAATTTACGTTAATGGGGCCTATCATCAGGTTGTGTAGCACAGGGCTTCCTAAACTTTTTCCATTCATGACCTCTTTGCACCCAAGAAATCTTAATATGACTCTGGGTACATAGGCACATAAAATAGGAATACAAATTAAACATTTACTAATAATAAATCATAATTTTGTGATTCCTGTATTCAGTTACAAAACTCCATGGACTGTGACCCACAGTTTGAAAAGCTGGGGTTTAGGAGACCAAACTCCAAAAGTTCATTTTCATTCTATGGCTTTAGCTAAGCATGGATTCTGGCTCCAGAGAAAAGGAGGGGTGGAAGAAAAGAATGGAAGGAAGAAGGGCAGTAAATTAGGAAAATGAAATAAAAAGAGAAAAAAGAAAACTATTAGATTTCTTCTTCTGTATGACCCAGTTACCAGATTTTACATTTAAGACAGTAGATCAAACATTAAAAGTCACTTTGAACTTTTGCCAAGAAACCATATGCTATCTCTCAACGACTTTTCTGTATGCCAGGAATAAGTAACATTGTCTCTATGTTAAGCTTGCTTGTCTATAGTGCAAAGTAAAAAAAAAATAAGAAAAAAATTACAATTATCTATACTTGTAGATGATGGGCAAGAGTTAGGACCACAAGGGAAAAAAGTAAGACTCAACTTATGTTTACACAACTAGGAATTTGTTGTTGTTTTTATTGTTATTGTTTAAATAGAATGAAAATTCACTTGTATTGCCATGCTTACTTTCCAAAAGTGATCATCTTGAACTATTTTTCTGTGTGATAATGCAACTCTTTACAATGTTAGGATCATATCTTATTTCTTTCAGTAATGAAAGATCTATCATTTATATTCATTGGTAAATTTGAATAGTTGAATTCCTGTCTTTGGGATCTTTTTCATGTTTTTATAGGTTGTCTTTTTTTCCAGAAGACTTTTGAAAAATACTTTATTATCTATTGAGATGCTTTATGTAAACTATATCAAAGCTTTTCATGTGTTGAGACTATCAGCTTTGTGTTGCTGAATGAAATAAGGCATACTTTGAAGAGTTTATGTTCATCACTAAATCATTTAGCAATGGAGTTTCTGGGAAAAGGAATAAATACTGGGAACTCCTGACTTCCATTTTAATGTAAGGATACGTGGGTGAGAATTGGGAGGGCACAAATCTCTTATTCTTCATAATAAAAAGTAATACAGAAACACCAGTAGCTAATTTTACTATGTTACCAGTTTAAATACAACAATATTCACTTTTCTGTGAAGTGACTGGGGTTAAATTAAGGGTCACATAGCTAGGAAGTGTCTGAGACCAGATCTGAACTGAAATTCTACTGACTTCAGGACTAGTGCTCTATCCACTGCATGATCTAGCTGTCCCACACTTTTCAAAATTGAATTACCTATTTTTCTGTATAGCTTTCATAGGACTTTCACATTTAGACTTTAATTTCAGAGAACCTCGAGACATGAGAATACTTGTTTGTTTATGGGCATAATCATATCTGCACTTCTTAAGCTCAGTCTTTAGGTACTATGTATACTTGATATGTCTAAAGAAAAGTTTTTTCCTGATGTTTTATTGTTTTTAGTAGGACTTAAGCCACTAGAAAGGGTCAGACTAAGGTTAACCTGGATGTCTTTCTTCTCTCCTTTCTTCCTTTCTTCCTCCCTCCTTTCCCCCTATCTCTCCCTTTCTCTTTCCCTCTTTCTGTTCTTCTCTCCCTCCATTCCTCCCTCTCTCTCTCCTTTCTTTCCTCTCTTCCTCCCTCTCTCTTCTTTCCTTCCTTTTTCTTTTTTTACTTAATCTAACTGTTCTGAGTTGTGGTAAAGTTGTGGTTATATAACTAGATATAATTAAGACATTCAATAACTATTTAATACTTACAAAATTAAAAAAATAAATATCTGGATAAGAGCATAAGAAATATATTGAGCCATTGATCCAGCAGTGCCACTATTGAGTCTTTATCCCAAAGAAATCATAAAAGAGGGAAAAGGACCTATGTGCAGAAATATTTGTAGCAGCCCTTTTTGTGGTGGCAAGGAATTGGAAAATAAATGGATGCCCATCAATTTTGGAATGGCTGAATAAGTTATGGCATTTTAAAGTAATAGAATATTATTATTGTATAAAAATGCTGAATGGGCTGATTTTGCCTGAAAAAGGTTTACATGAACTATTGTTGAGTGAAGTAAGCAGAACCAGCAAAACATTGTATACAGCAACAAGATTTTGTTATGATCAACTATGATAAATTTGTAAAAATCTCAGCAATTCAGTGATCCAAGGAAATTCTAATAAGCTTTGGATGGAAAAGCAGAAAGAGAACTATGGATACTGATCAACACATTATTTTTACCTATTTTTCTATTTATTTTTCTCATGGTTTTTCCTTTTTTTTCTGATTTTTCTTTCCCATCATGACTCATAAAATCTAAACTCATATACAACCTAAAAACAAGCAAACATAAATATATATATTATATATATATATATATATATATATATATACATATATATATATATATATATATATAGGCAGATCAACTTTCTATCTGATATAGTATTTATTTTTGTCCAGTGGAACCAAGAAATGATTAATGGGTGAGCATGGTAGCTGCTGTAAATGATACTAAAATAAAAAACTGAAGAATAATTTAATTATTATTCTGTGGAAGAGGAATTAGACTAGTTTGGTTGGCCCTAGAAAGAAAATTTAGAAGCTTTGGTTGGAAGTTTCAAAGAGGCAGATGTCAATTAGATGGAAAGAAAATTTTTTCCCTAATAATTGCCTTTTTTGATTAAATCACAGAGAGAGTAAAAGTAAGTTAGGTGAAATATTATAATTGACATTTCAGATACCATCATCCTTTAAAATATAATTTAAAATATATTTTTCCAAACCAATATTTTATTGATAACTTTTGTTCTCGGAATCATTGACATTTTACTATGTTCTCTCTCTCCAGATTGCCTCCTATAAAGACATTCCTGATAAGGAATAAACAATAAGAATAAAAAAGAGAATAAAAAGAAAATAAAAGTTGCACAACACTGACCAATGAATATGCAAATATAATCTGATATTATGTTCAGTCTTCCACTGAAGTGGAGGTAAAGGACTAGGAGAGGTCTGTCTTCTCCCATCTTTACTCTGGGACCTAACTTGGTTATTATAATTTTATAACATTAAGTTTCTATTATTCTGCAATAATTCCTTTCATCACATTGTTATATTCATTGTAAATGTTGTTTTTCCTATTTCTGATTAATTTTTTTGGTATCAGTTGACATAGGTATTTTCAGAATAGTTATTTGTATTCAGCACTCTTATGTGTTCTTAATGTACATATATACATACTACATTCATATACTACAATTTGTTTATGAATCTATTTTCCCCCAATTCTTTGATGCAACAGAAAACACTAATATCAACATGTCAGTATATATAGGGTCTTTCTTTTCTTATCATTAACTTCCTTGAGGTATGTTTCTGACAGAATCTCTGGATATTGTAGTCACTTTGTAAACATAATTCCAAAATGTTTTCTAGGATAGTTAAACTAATTTGTATCTCTATGAATAATATATTAGTCATATACATAATTCTTAAATTTTTAAAATGTATCCATCATCACTAATCCTAAAGCCAGCAGTGTTAATATTTTCATTCAGAGAAATACCTCTTTATATTCTTCGCTGAAGCAAGATTTAATAACAAAAGATTTCTTTGAATCCATAACTTGAAAATAACAATCAACACTACCAGCTATAAGTTAAACTTTGTCAAAGAAGAGTTAATAAGCCAAGTAATGTGTAAAGGGGAGACTGAGCCATTGAAGTATTGGGGAAAGTGTATATTGACTTTTGCTATATTTTTCAAGTAAACATAACTTTGTAAAAGTTAATTGCTATTAAGTATATCAATGTAACTGAACTATGGTATTAATAGCTTGGGGAGAATAGTGGTAGACACTGTAGAAATCCTTAGAGTACCCTAGAAACCTGAAGGGCAGATATAGTAGTTTGGAAAGAAAAAGACCACAGCCTGCAAACTATACTGTGTATATATCTCCTGCTTTCCATTTATCCACATGTTTATACACTTTCTTAAAGAGTGAGACATTTTTGGTAGACACAATAAAGATTTATTAAGTTGAATTTTTTATCCCATTAGTGATGTATTTTATAAAAATATGTAAATATGTCATATTTTGAATATAGCAAGAGATCTTGATTTTTCTGAAGTCTCTTTGCCTATCTTTTTGTAAGATGAATGATTATGTTCTTTCTCCATTTTTCTTTTGTATAAAGTTTTTCTACCAGATTTCCTTAACGCAAACTATACTAACAAAAGACTAATGAACAATATATAATAGAACAATAATATTCTATTACCTTCATATACCGTAGCTGAACAAGTTGTTCAGCCATTCCCCAATTTATGGGCATCTACTCATTCTTTGCTACCAAGTCTTTTTTAACCCAAAAAGAGCTGCTGCAAACATTTTTGTACATGTGGGTCCTTTTCCCTCCTTTAGGATTTCCATGGGTTACAGATGCTGGAATGGCACATCTGGGTCAAAGGGTATGCACAATTTCATTGCCCTTTGGGCATAGTTCCAAATTGTTCTCCAGAATGGCTGAATCATTTTACAACTCTGTCAACAATGAATTAATATCCCAAGTTTTCTATATACCTGCCAATATTTATAATTACCTTTTCCTGTCATCTTAACCAATCTGAGAGATGTGAGGTGGTACATCAGAATTATTTTAATTTGTATTTCTCTAATCAATAGTGATTTTTCCATAGGACTATAAACATTTTTAATTTTGTCATCTGAAAATTGTCTGTTCATATTCTTTGACCATTTATCAATTGGGGAATGACTCATATTCTTATAAATTTGACACAGTTCTTTATATATTTTTGAAATGAGACCTTTATTAGAAAGTTGTAAACCCCTTTGGGAAAAAGGTTTTCAATCTGTATTTTAGTCTCTAAAGTTAGAATTTACTCTATTAGAATTAACTGAATTATCTGGCTGGGTTTCTCATTCTCCCATCTTTTCCTTTCCCTTTTGACTATTAAGTGCTAATAAATTAATCAGTTTAGATCCTATGAGAAGGATCACAGCTATTTTTTTTTTTTTTACCAACTTGGCTGTCATGATAACTGATACAAATTCATAAGCCCTCAAGTGGTTGACTCAGTTATGTATACCATATAGACTCAGCCTACAAATTCAACCAGACTTTTTTCTTTTCCTAAACTGACATGTTTCAGATGAAAACCCCAGTTTCAAACTGAAACCATGAAATAAAATGGTGGTTCAGTGTGGTTTTGACTCAAACCCAGGTGAAATTTTGTGGTTCACGAAGGGTTTAACTTGAAACCAGACACAGCTTGTTGGAGTTTGGTTGAATGTTGTTTTAAGTTTTAGATTTCATTTAATTCTTATACCCAAAGCAGAATCAGGGAGTTTGGAGTAATAAAGTGAAATAAATAAAATGAGTCTGCCATGAAATCTTTGTGAATAAAAAGAATGTTACTTCCCACTGGCCTTGTGAAGTTGTCTTTTCTGTCAATGCTTGCTACTACTTCCACTTAAGCATACCAGTTTACATTTTGATGAGAGTGTTTAAAATGAATGCAAAGTGATCTTGCATTCCTCTTTAGAAGAGAGTACAAATTATCTCATAGGATGGTAGATTATTTTTATTTTAGCTTTTCTTATTTCTCCAATAATCACATTAGATAGTAAATTCTTTATGACAAGGATTTTCTCTAATTATATAAAGCAACAGTGGAAATTATGGTCAACATATGTTGGATCCACATAACCATATGTGTTTATGACATAATCACTTATCCTTTCAATTATTTACCAGAGTACCAGAGGAATAACTAGAAATTTGGAAAGCCAGGAGATATTACAGTACTACTTTATTGGGACTCAGTGGAAGTTTCCATTAGCAATGGACCTGAAAGCAAAAGAGAGGTCAGGTAATTGATTGGATCACTATTGGATCTTTTCCTTTCCTTGCTTTTCAGAAGCAATTATTGGTTGTCATGTGGGGCACGGGGAACAGGCAGCCATGGTGAAAGGGCTAAGGCAGTAGGGCAGATTTCCTGTTTGTCATTCTGGGAACAGGCAGCAGAGACTTGGCTGCCACTGGACTAAGTTTCATGTGGGAAAGCCATGTGGAAAGCAGCAGCTGACTTTAAAACTGGGAGATTGCCAGACAAGCTCAAAAGACTGCCAGATGCAGCTTGAGACTCTATTTGAAGGAACTGGAGGAGAAAAAACTGAAGCTACTACTGGACAACTGAGGAGCAGATATGATAACTGGAGTGTGAAGAGGACAGATAATCCTGTGTAACAGATTATCAATTATTATGAATCCAGGTAGATGATGAAGCAGGAACAGGGATATATCTCCCTACTCATGATTGTCTTGTGTTTCCTTGTATATAATATATGCCTAGATCTGGGGTCCCAGCCATAACACACTTACACCTTTATACTTTGTATATATAGTCGAGGAATTCCTTGATGATCCTCAAAGAAGTATGTGGAAAGAACTTCCAGAGACCTCAATAAGTAGAGCACTTTCTATTTTTCATTTTCACTTTATACTTTATTTTCACTGTCTTCAATCAACTGTGTGACCACATCATATTAAATGCCTATTTCCTGAGAATGTAGGGATTATTAATTGAAGGAGGACTTAAAAGATATAAAACAAAATAAGCAGTAAAAAAAATCACAAAAATAAAATTTACTATATTTTACCATATTTTAACAGACAGGAAAAATTCATTACTAATATAGTAGTCATATCAAAATCAGGTGTCTGGTTGTAGTGAAATTTTCAACTACACAAAGGTGAAAGTCAATATCAAATTCAAAAGAAGGATACTAAAGAGAAGACACTGTAAGAAATTTTAACAGCTTCAATTTAACCAATTCAAATGAATTGTTGATGCTGGAAAATGGGAAATTGAAAAAGACAAAAATATTGATCTTGATTGTCACTACAATCAATACTTCGTATTAGTATTTAGCCAATAGAAAATAATTGCTATGTTAAGAGGATCCAGGGCCCACCTTAGCCAGTAAACACCAAGAAAAATGAGATGACTGCTTGGATCAAAACCTGTTTAGAATATAAACATTTTTGTAAAACACTACAGTGGAAAATGAAAAAAAAACCTTAAGAGGAATATTTCCTTTCAAAACATCAAAGCAGTCATTTAATGACCTATTTTCATCATTTACTGTGGGACCATCAGATTTGGACCATAACATTTAATGTCCTGCTATATGCGGAACTAGGAATAATACTTAGGGAAACAAGCTGGGAGAAAAAGTGGGCCAGATAAGTACATGCAGGGTGAATTTTGTGCTAAAAAGCAATAAAACATAGATAATATTGAGCCATCATTTTACAATGATCTTACAATGATAATTATTCCTGAAAAGGGCTACATATAAAGAGAAGGAGAAAAAATATGGATGATATTAACATACTCTTAAGAGGCAGATAAATGGCTTAGTGGGTAAAACACAGGGTCTGGAGTCAGGAAGGTTCATCTGAATTCAAATCTAGTCAGAAACTTACTAGTTGGGTAAGCTTGGATAAGTCATTTAGCCTCTGTTTGTCTAGGATACAGCTAGGTGGCTTAGTGGATCTCTATCTGGGACTGGGATTCAGGAATATCTGAGTTTAAATACAGCTTCAGACACTTACTAGCTGTGTTACAGTAGCTAAATCACTTACTCCTATTTGTCTCAATTCACTGGAGAAGGAAATGGCAAAACAATGCCAAGAAATACCTATAAACAATATGATCCATGGGTCATGGATATCAAACATAGAGTCATACAAGAATGAAGAACAACAAAAAATTCTCTTAAAGAGGACCAAGTAAATGTCAATAACTACCAAAGCATGTATCTTCTTTCTTATCATTATAAAATCTTTATGAGATGGCCTACATGAATTTTGAGTGTATTCTTAGAAAAATTGAGCACAGAGTAGACACACTTTTGCACATGAGTCAGTATAATAGGTCACATTTTTACAGTCATGCAATTGGCTGAAAGTTACAGAACATACAAGATCCTGTTGTGCTTGTTTGTTGATTAAAAAAAAAAAAGAAATGCATTTGACCTTGCAGAGCAAAATATAGCCTTACAATCTTTGAACAAAAAAGATATTGCTCACGTATATGCTAATGTCAAACAAGATTCCTATATAAATGGAATAATAGAGATAACTGCCAACCTTAATTGAGACATGCCATAAAGATGTTATGGAAAATGTGCAAAGTCCAAATGGAAGAGAGGTTCCAAAACATTATAGAAAGCAAACTAGAAAGGTTCATAGAGATTATTTAGTTCCACGCTCTCATCCCCCTTAGTTTACTGATAAGCAAACAGATCCAGAAAATTTAAGTGACTTGCCAAAAATCATAGAGATAGTAAATCATACAGTAAGTAAACACAGATTTTAAACTAGTTACAACATTTTCCAGTGCTTCACATTCCCTGTAAAATGCTGCCATTTGTTGATGATAATGTGCCAATTTTATTAAGCTCTGGAACTTTACAGGACTTTCAAATGAGATGAGTGTTTATGTAATGCATAATGTCTATGTGAAGAAATCAACTTAATAATTCATACAAAGTTAAATGATTGTAAAGTGTCAGTTTCTAGAATATGTCAGCAATTTGGATAGCTAGTCCGTTGTGTTAACACATCAGTAGAAATATTTGGAATAGTCACTGAAGATGTAACTGAATAGGAAGATGAAAGAGAACTTGACTGTGTTTTGAAATGAATAGTACTTTAAATAATACTAATCTTATTACTTATGCAAAGATGAATTATTTCTACTTATATGTTTTTTTCAACAGTGAAACACTGTTGAGAGTCTTAGAACATAATCTATGAGGAAACAAATTTGCATGGAATGTGAGCTTCTTATGCAATATTTGACCTTTTAATGACGGATGGATAGGAGCAGGATAAAGTCCAATTTCAATCTTGACCCATTATTAATAAGTGATAATAAGAGACACTGTTGAAAAATAAATATCCCCTGCAAAGGTAGAGGGCATGATTTGGTCATGTAACAAGAGTGAGGCATAGTATATGAATAACCAACTCTTAAGTTATTTAAGATATATAAAATGACTTGGTAGAAGGAACCTACCATATTGTGAAAGTGCTCATCTTTGAAAAAAGAGGGAAAAGCATCATAAGGAAGATAGTTCATGGATAAGGATATAACTTATATGTCATCAGTGCTAGTGGAAGGAATAATACCTACATGAGATGACTTTTAAGTATTCATCTCATGAAATCCATTGAAATGTTGAAATATTAGCATACAGAAACCAGGCAACTAATTCTAGACAAGATCTGTAAAATGATTGAAAACTATATGTTTTCTATGATGTCTTGAAGACTAATGACTGAAGAAGTTTGTTTTGGAGAGCAAAGCATTCTCTAAACTGTTCATTAAAGGAAAATTAATATTGTGAATTTTGTAGTAACCAGTAAGTTTAGAAGGAGAAGGAGCCAAGAAAAAAAGACCTACATAAATAACGGGTAGAGAATTTAACGAGAAAAATGAAAAACAACCATCTTACCTAATAGGTAGGTACTTCTACCAATTTACATACCCCTTCCCTTTGCTAAAATTGGTAGTAAGAAATTCAAGAAAATTAACATTTAGATCACATAAAAATTCATGACAAAAGAGAAATTATTAACATAAGAATCAAAAGGATCTACTAAATATATAATAGGTCTCAAAAAATGTTTCACTTAAAGCCAGCAATTCAGAATCACTTCAAAAAAGACATATGGATGAGTAATTACCAATGCCTACCAGATATATGTGCGCTCTCTCTCTCTCTCTCTCTCTCTCTCTCTCTCTCTCTCTCTCTCTCTCTCTTAAAAAAAGATATAAGTGGAAGATATAGCAAAGGATCTATAATTTCATGAACTATTCTATAACTTAAGTCCTGAGGAATGCCTGAAGCAAATAGAAATTTAATGACTTTTATAGTAGAATTTCAATCTAGCTCTTCTGATTCTTAAAATCTATTTTTTACTCCATTAGGCTATTCAGACTCATAAATAATTTCAGCTTGAGAAATAGATTACATAATTCCAAAAGGATATTTATTCAAAAATATAAAACAGGGGCTGGTAGTAATGAAATATCAAAGTGATTTTGTATTATTTAACCAATTTTTAAATTCTTAAAGATCAGTTTCATCATAAATATAATGAATCAGGGATATAATTTTTTCAATGTGACATTTCATTTACTCAAGAAGGGATATATTGAGAAAAGGAAGAACTGATTAAACATAATATATATATATATATATATATATATATATACATATATACACATATGTCTGTAAACAATAAGAAAAAATTTCTTTAGAAAGTTATCATCACCCTAGTGATATCAAGTTAGTTATTCCATTTTTTATTAGGTTGTGCTCCAAAAACATAGGCTGGTTTTAATTTTCCTGATTAAATTAATCTAAAATATATCTAAGGAAGTTCAAAAACCAACTTACTAGTCTAGTACCTCTGACAACAGGTCTATACAGATTCATTCAGAAAATATAATTTTGGTATGGTTTCATTTTGTTACAGGAGTCATCACGTAGGTTGACTCTGAATAGTTGACCTTGTCCATATGAAACTAGATTCAGTTATTTTCTCCTCCTTTAGTTAGTTCACTCTCAGCTGAATGCTTGATATTGCGCCATACACATGTATTTCATTGCTTTTTTGTTATATACTTAATTATGTAGTTTTTAAGATTGTATATTATTTCAAATAGTTGTAAAAAAACTAGATCTTTTTTTTTGGAAGGCAAACTGATAATTGTTTATTTTTTAAGTTCATTTTTTTCTGGTTATACATGTCAATATACATTTCTTTATGAATCATGTTGGGAGAGAAAAATCAGGACAAAAGGGAAAAATCATGACAGAGGAAAAAAAGCAGAAGAAAAAAACAAAAACTAAGTGAACATAGCATGTGGTGATTTATATTCAATCTTCACCATTCCCTTTTTGGATGCAGATGAAATTTTCTATCCAAATTTTATTGGGATTGCTTTGGATCCCTGAACCATTGAGAAAAACCAAATTTTTCATAGTTGATCATCATACAATCTTGCTGTTACTGTATACAATGTAATCCTAGTTCTGCTAGTTTTTCTTAGCATCAGTTTGTACAAAACATTCTAAGCTTTCTAAAATCAGCTTGTTAATAATTTTTTAAAAGAACAATAATAGTCCATTATTTTCATATACTATAACTTATTCAGTCATTCCCCAATTTTTGGATATCAACTGATTTTCCAATTCTTTGCTACCACAAAAAGAGTTGCTGCTGCTACAAAAATCTTTACACATATAGGTGCTTTTCCTTCCTTTATGATTTCCTTGGGATACAAATCACATAGTGGTACTTCTGGGTCAAAGGGTATGCACAGTTAGCCTTTTGGCCATAGTTCCAAATTGCTCTCCAGAATGTTTGGATTATTTCACGGAAAGTTGTAGATCTTAAAGAATACGCTTCAATGATTGTTAAATATATTTTAAAATATGTTGGTGTAGTGATGTCAAGAATTTAATAATCTTTTAATCCTCATTGAGATGGTTTTAGCAATACCAAAGCACAAATAAAAATGTGGTGAGGGAAAGAAAAACAATAATAATGCTAAGAACTGACAAATGACAAAACGAGTCACCATAGTTGTAAGTTAATCCATGCTATGTTACTATATCCTTTGTTAGCTTCCTACTTTTCATGTTGTGACTGTGATGCATCATGATGCCATGATTGAGAAATGATGTTAACTTGTAAGTGAATTAGGAGATTTGAAACTATAAATCTTTCTGGATGTCAAGCTGAACTGAAAACAATGTTTTCATGACAAAATATCTGAGAGGAAACATAAATTTTTGATTTTGAGAAGAATCAGTTCCTCATCAAAAAGCTAAAATACAATATCAAATAGTCTATACCTCCTTACATATTAGTTTTCTTTTGTTTAGACTTAATTGCATTAAACTGAATGAAATTATTCTCTAAATCATTCTGAAAGAGTTCCTTCTGAGATAGGAATAAGATCCTTATCTCTAAAGAAAAAAGTTTGAATTCCAAACCAAACACTATGGACTTTTTATGTGCTTTTATTTTCTTATAAGTCCACTATCATTGTACCACAAGATATATTTTGCCCTTAATTATGGAAATTGAACTCCCATCATTAAAATGACTTTTTCTCCTAAAATTCCTCAAATAAAAAAGAATCATATAATGTGACTATGACAATGAATCTACTTTTCCAGTGACTTTAATGTGATAAATGGTTTTGCATGGTCTATAGCTAGTAGATAGAGCTTTTATGGAAAAGAGAGAAATGTACAATAAGGTTAAAATATAGAACTGCCATCTGAAAAAAATTATTTTATTTGTGCCATGTTCATAAATATCTAAGAGTATGACATAGATAGAAAGCTGATTTCTGTACCAGGAAGACCTGTGTTTTGAGGGCCTATTGGCTCTGGATTTGTAAAACTCTGATGTACAAAATCCTGAAAAACAAATTCAACTCTCAGTGCTCTAGACAAATCTATAAGGTGCTAATCTATATTGATAGAGGGAACTTCCTATGAGTTTCCCATATTAATAAAATAATTCAGTCTTTCTCACCAGAGACTAAATCGAGATTAGTAACTAAAATTTTCTACTGAAAATACCACTACAAACCACAAGGAAATAACATAGAAAATTTCTAGGGGCAGCTAGGTGGCGTAGTGGATAGAGCATCAGCCTTGAATTCAGAAGGACTCGAGTTCAAATCTGGTCTCGGACACTTAACATTTCCTAGCTGTGTGACCCTGGGCAAGTCACTTATCCCCAGCCTAAAATTAAAAAAAAAAAAAAAAAAAAAAAAAAAAAAGAAAATTTCTAGCAGAATGTTGAATAAATCCCATCATCATAAATGATATCACAGAGTGAAGCTATTAGATGTTCTCACTGTGATTATTCACCCATCTTTTTATTCACTGAACATTCATTGAATATCTGTTATGTGAAAGATTAGATGCTTATTGTTTTAATTTATAATGTAATCTCATATTGTGCCATTTCTTCCAGTGCTACAAGTCACTACTGACCTTCTCCATTTCATTGTCTCCCATAATTCCTCCAAATGGGATCCTCCTATTTATTTTTTAAACATTTCCCAAATGCATTTTAAACTGATTCAGGCAATACTCAGGGAGTTTTTCAGGCCTTCTGTTCTACAGTATTTCTTAAAACCCAAGTAATTTCCATTTAAGAAGTTTTGTTTATTTTTTTGAGTCCACAGACCAGGAATTATAATTTTGAAGCAATAATATTGTACTACAATAAAATAAATGGATGGTATTCTGACAAAGTAGAATGATCATAAGCAAATCATTAACTTCTTTAGACCTCAGTTTCCTCATCTGTAAATTGAAAGGATTTGGTTAGATGGCTTCTAAGGTCCCTGCCAACTCTAAATCTACTACCCTATTGTACTAGAAACGCTAGCCTCGGCAATAAGAGCGGAGAAAGAGATTCAAGGAATTAGAATAGGAAATGAGGAAATCAAACTATCACTCTTTGCAGATGACATGATGGTATACTTAGAGAACCCCAAAGACTCTGCTAAAAAGCTATTAGAAATAATTCAGAACTTTAGCAAAGTTGCAGGACACAAAATAAATCCACATAAATCCTCAGCATTTTTATACATTACCACATAATCCAACAGCAAGAGATACAAAGAGAAATTCCATTCAAAATAACCGTCAATAGTATAAAATATTTGGGAATATACCTACCAAAGGAAAGTCAGGAATTATATGAGCAAAATTATAAAACACTTGACACAAAAATAAAGTCAGATTTAGATAACTGGAAAAGACATTAAGTGCTCTTGGATAGGGTGAGCGAATATAATCAAGATGACAATACTCCCTAAACTAATCTATTTATTTAGTGCTATACCAATCAGTCTCCCAAGAAACTATTTTAATGACCTAGAAAAAATAACAACAAAATTCATATGGAAGAACAAAAGTTAGAGAATTTCAAGAGAAGTAATGAAAAAAAATCAAATGAAGGTAGCCTAGCTGTACCTGATCTAGAACTATATTATAAAGCAGTAGTCACCAAAACCATTTGGTATTGGCTAAGAAGTAGACTAGTTGATCAGTGGAATAGGACAAAATAATGAATAAAAATAGCAATCTAGTGTTTGTCAAACCCAAAGATCCCAACTTTTGGGATAAGAATTTATTATTTGACAAAAACTGCTGGGAAAACTGGAAATTAGTATGGCAGAGACTAGGCATGGACCCACACTTAACACCACATACTAAGATAAGATCAAAATGGGACCATGATTTAGGCATAAAGAACGAGATCATAAATAAATTAGAGGAACATAGGATAGTTTACCTCTCAGACTTGTGGAGGAGGAAGGAATTTGTGACCAAAGGAGAACTAGAGATCATTATTGATCACAAAATAGAAAATTTTGATTACATCAAATTAAGAAGCTTTTGTACAAACAAAAGTAATGCAAACAAGATTAGAAGGGAAATAACAAATTGGGAAAATTTTTTTACAGTTAAAGGTTCTCATAAAGGCCTCATCTCCAAAATATACAGAGAATTGACTCTAATTTATAAGAAATCAAGCCATTCTCCAATTGATAAATGGTCAAAGGATATGAACAGACAATTTTCAGATGATGAAATTGAAACTATTTCCACTCCTGTGAAAGAGTGTTCCAAATCACTATTGATCAGAGAAATGCAAATTAGGACAACTCTGAGATACCACTACACACCTGTCAGATTGGCTAAGATGACAGGAAAAAAATAATGATGAATGTTGGAGGGGCTGTGGGAAAACTGGGACACTGATACATTGTTGGTGGAGTTGTGAAAGAAGCCAACCATTCTGGAGAGCAATCTGGAATTATGCCCAAAAAGTTATCAAACTGTGCATACCCTTTGATCCAGCAGTGGTACTACTGGGCTTATATCCCAAGGAAATACTAAAGAAGGGAAAGAGACCTGTATGTACCAAAATGTTTGTGATAGCCCTTTTTGTAGTGGCTAGAAAATGGAAAATGAATGGATGCCCATCAATTGGAGAATGGTTGGGTAAATTATGGTATATGAATGTTATGGAATATTATTTTTCTGTAAGAAATGACCAACAGGATGAATACAGAGAGGCTTGGAGAGACTTATATCAACTGATGCTGAGTGAAATGAGCAGAACTAGGAGATCATTATACACTTCAACAACAATACTGTATGAGGATGTATTCTGATGGAAGTGGATATCCTCAGCATAGAGAAGAGCTAATCCAATTTCAAATGATCAATGATGGACAGAATCAGCTACACCCAGAGAAGAAACACTGGGAAATGAGTGTAAACTGTTGGCATTTTTTTTTTTTGTTTTTCTCCCCAGGTTATTTTTACCTTCCGAATCCAATTATTCCTTTGTAACAACAACAATAACAAAATTCGGTTCTGCACATATATATTTTACCTAGGATATACTATAACATATTTAATATGTATGGGAATGCCTGCCATCTAGAGGAGGGGGTGGAGGGAAGGAGAGGAAAAATTCGGAACAGAAGGGAGTTCAAGGGATAATGCTGTAAAAAATTACCTATGCACATGTATTGTCAAAAAATGTTATAATTATAAAATTAATAAAAAATAAATAAACCTACTACCCTATCCCATGAAGTATTTTTTAAATAGCATAATGGGGATTGTCACACATTTGTTCTCCAGAAGCTATTTCCATACCAGGAATATAGGGTATGATATAACACACCCAAATCTATTTTTCATGAGAAATGGGCAATGTTTTAAATTTTATTTTCTTGAGAAAGAAGAAAACAATAGATTTTTGTGAAGATAGGACTCTTTTGCTAATCTTGTCCTGATGAAACTACTAAGAAGTTATGTAATTTTCTGGCACATATTCATCAATTATTAAAAATCCTATTCATTGCATCAGAGATGTAGTAGAAAGAGTACTGAAGTTGATGTTGTTCAGGCTTTTAGGTCATGTTCAACTCTTTGTGACGCCATTCAGAGTTTTCTTGGCAAAGAGTGGTTTTCCATTTCTTTCTCCAGATCACTTTTGTAGATGAGGAAATAAAGGCAAACAGACTTAAATGACTTGCCCAGAGTCACACAGATAGTAAGAGTCTGAGTCCAGATTTGAATCAAGTTTTCCTGACTCCAGAACTGGTACTACTTAACATATGTAGCTGAAGCTAAATTTAAAGAAAAGCATAAATCCTTAGAGTTAGCCTCCAAATGCTACTAATACACCAAGGAATTTGTCCTTGGTTGATGGATATATTGATTAATACTAATATTAATATTATTATCTCATTATAAAAATACCTTGAAAAAATGTAAGCTATTTAAATAATCTCTAACTTAATCTTCAAAGGCACTATAGTATAAACCAAGTTAAGCTGAGGATATCATTTAGTGTTTTAAAGTTCTGGTGTAAATTGAATTTTACAATTTTTTCAGAAATTATTATTATTATTATTATTTGCTGAGGTAATTGGATTGGGGTTAAGTGATTTGTTCAGGGTCACACAGCTAGGAAATGTTAAGTGTCTGGGGTCAGGTTTGAACTCAGGTTCTCCTGACTTCAGGGTTGGTGCTATATAAACCTAGCTGCCCCTCAATTTTGCAATTAAAAAAAAAGCAGTTGAAGCCACTGTCATTTTTAAACCAATTTTTGAACATTATATCCATTTTGTATTCCAGATAGCAAATAATGATCTTTTATTATGTGTACTGTGTTATGTTGAAGTTTACAGATGGAGTTGAAGATAGAGGCTTGTCTCTGGAGTCAGGATGATCTGAATTCAAATTTGGACTCAGACATTTACTAGCTATATGACTCTGGGCAAGTCATTTAACTTTTTTATATATGTAAAATAGGGGGAAATAATTACATCCACTTCTTAGGGTTAAACTAGATATGGTCTATGTACACCCACTCTCCTACCTACCCCATTGTGTTGCTAAGAAAAGCTAAGTCATTCATAGTTGATCACACGATGTTGCTGATCCATCTATCTTTTTGTATACACACATATAAGTGTGTGTATGTATATATGTGAATTTATATATGTATAGTGAGGATGGGTAGAGTATCTGAATTCTCTTCTGCTATCCATAGTATAGCAACCTCCCATAAGATCAGCATGTTGGAGAAAATGAGTGGATGGCACTTACTCTCTGCATCTTGGCTTACAACCCTTCAGTGGGTTATAGATCCCTTAATAAAAATGTTGCATGTTCTCTGTGGAAATTTAGGCTTTTTTTTTTTTTTTGCACTGTTATGAGTTTTAATGAGCTTTGGCTTGGTCCTCTATTGTTGTTGTTATAACCTAGCTAGTTACCTGCTCCTTAGATCCTATTTCTATACCCCTTTCCCAGTCTTTCCCCGTTTCCCCCCCCCCCAGTCACATATATATGCAGCCAGATTAATAGTTGGGTAACTTTGGAGCAATCTCAAACTCTCTGAACATAATTTCTTTATTTGAAATTATATTTAAATAGTAATATTTGGGAATGGCATGAGGTATGGAACATTGTAATTGTGGTGATCCAATGAGCTAATGAATATGAAAGTACTTCTAAAACTATGAAGGACTTTATAAAGGTAAGATATATCAGTACTACTGTTACTCTGCCTAAACATAAAGACCATTTTACATGCTTCTTGGCTGGTATAGGTGATACATTCTTTCTAGTAGACAATGGGTTTTATATATCTTGAGGGGCAGGTATAAAAAATATTTTAACTTAAAGTACTTAGATCTTGTTTTCATAGATATTGCCTTGTCAGATTTCTAAATGTTTAAAACACCTGGTGGTATAGCAGGTGCTCCATGAAGGCTAATTAAATTAAAGAATTATTATACTCAGTTTTCTAAGTGTTCATCTTTTTCATTTAAACTCCCCATGTGTTGTTGTATATTCCACTAGGGGTAAATCAAGAATATGAACATATGCAGTAGACACAAGGCAGAAAAAATATAAGGATCTTTTCATTTAGACATTCACTGTTAATATGGGTACAACATGATTATATTTTAAATAGCTAAATACAAAGGCTTGTGTAATCTACTTTGTACAACATCTATTAAGACAAAAAAACTTACTTATAAATGCTTTTGGTGATGTTTTATAAAAAGATTTAAAATTCAATTAATTTACTCATTTATTCAATAGACATTTCTAAAATAAGTACATATATATGTATACATACATACATATAAATATATATATACATATATATATACATATATATATATATGAACATAAATGAGAATATGAATGGTGCATTGGAGTGTTGTAGATGTTATAGGAGTTTAAAGAAAAAATAAACATTACTTATTATTAAGATGGCATTTTAAAACTTCAAAAGACATAATAGGATTTTAGAAGTGGAAGCAGATGAAATTAGGGAGGTAGGACAGGAAGGACATTTTGTGGTGAAAGAATAGCACAAAATTAAAGAGGTAGACAAATTTTGGTAAGAGTAGAGCTATATAAAAATTTGGAAGTCATGTATAAGAAATCATGGAAGTTTTGTTCAGAGATAATGTAATTAGTAAGGTGTTGAAGAACCTTTAGGGTGAAGGGAAAAAATGCTAAATAAAGAGAGAAAAAAGGAATGATATGATACATAAAAGGAATTTTATACATTTTTAGAACTTGAATGGATCTTAGAAATCATATAATAGTTTTCTTTTACTAAAGTACAGAGATTAATATATAGTAAGTGTGTTATAAATGTTTTTGAAGTGAATTTACATATGAGGAAACAGGCCCAGGGAGCTTAAAGCTTGCCAGGTAGTGGCAGATACAAGGTTGGAATTAAGATATCTTAATGCCTAAATCTCTTTCCCCACTAATATGCTGCCTCTAGGACAACCAGGAAAAAAAAGACAAGTATTGTCCCAAAAGCTAAGGGAGAAAAGAATTTCAAGAACTAAGAGTCTATACTTATTGTTCCTATTCTTTATTACCTACTATATCCTAAGCCCTTTAAATCTGTTTTATGTCCCATTACTCTACTGGAACTGCTCTGCCTAATTTAAGTGAAAATTAAAACTTGAACTTAGTTTTTTTTTTTAATTAAAGCCTTTTATTTTCAAAACATATGAATGGATAATTTTTCAACATTGATCCTTGCAAAATCTTGTGTTCCAAATTTTTCACCCCTCTTCCTCTCACCCCCTCCTCTAGATGGCAAGTTATCTAATATATATTAAACATGTTGAAATATATGTTAAATCCAGTATATGCATACATATTTATATAATTATCGTTCTACAAAAGAAAAATCAGATCAAAAAAGGGAAAAAGTGAGGAAAAAAAACCAAAATGCAAGTAAATAACAAAAAGCGTGAAAATGCTATGTTGTGATCCGCACTCAGTTCCCACATCCTCTCTCTGGGTGTAGATGGCTCGCTTCATCACAAGATCATTGGAACTGGCCTTAATCATCTCATTTGAACAGGTTTTTTCATGTCAAGTTCAGATTTCTTCCTGTTGTGGCAGGTCACTGACTTATATGTCTTTATTACAAGCCTAAAAAATTACTTTCTAATCAGTCAAGCATATATTAACCAATAACCATATATCAAGAACTCTGCTAAGAGCTGGGGTAAAAAGAAAAAAACATTCTAATGGAGGTATCCATATGTATGCCTATATATGTAAACAAACATACATATATGTATAGGTAGAGGCCCACACATATAATTATGTATATGTCAATAAATTCAAAGTAATAAACTATGGGGCTATTCAAAGTTCACTTTTCAATATAACCTTAGTCATGGTTAAGAGATTTAAATTTCTTTCTAGTGAGTGCACGATGCTATAAGAAACTGCAACTTGGGAAAGCACTGGATTATTCTCCTCTGGTAGTATTTGGATTTTGGTGAGTCAACAAATCCTTTAGCTAAAGGAACAAGTTCTAATTATGGAATTTCAGGCATTAAAGAGTTAGTTGGGGAGACACTTCTCTGATCATATTACATAGGCATCTGTCAATGATTTCTATCCTTTCAGGAATGCTCAATTTTCAGAATCCTCCTCAAGGTAGTCAGTACTTTCATGAAGGTGGGAGGGTGCCCTTTCCTGCTCACTTAATTTTATAACTTTGACCCTGCTGTACATGGCAGTTCATACTGGCTTGCAAAAAAACTTCTGTTAAATTTTCAGTATGATCATTTATATCTCAGGAATCAACAAATGCCACAAATAATGCTTGATTTATTGTCTTGTTCATTGTCTAGACTTAAGAAAGTTATGGAGAAAATGTTACTAATGGAGATTAAACTTTAAAATGTTTCATGAATTTTTGAGTCAGCATTTAAATATTTACTAGCACACTCCTATATTCACCCTTTTCAAGCAGCAAGCCTACTCTTTAGCTTTGGATTTTAGGCTCTGTGGGCTATTGCCAAGCATCAGATCCAGGGCAAAAGAATAGTCCTGATTTCTTACTATCATTTTGTAAATGGGGATAACAGTACTTCTTTTATACTCTCCCAGGTCATCACCCTTATTCTAGATTTGTTTTCTTTGATCATAAATCTTGATTCTCAGAGTTAACCAATTTAACACTACACTACTATTCCTGAATTCCTTCCCTTTTTGTTTTGCTTCTGCCTTGCCAAAACCCAACCATGCTCCCTTTCATGCTCAGTAACACTGAACAGGGTTGGAGGAATTCAGCAATTATATTGATTGTGCCCACCAAAATTGTTTGCTATCTAACCTCACCTGAACCTTCAATGAAGCAAGACTATCCTTTTATCATTTCTAAGTAAACTGCATACTTCTGAGATCCAGAGAAATTCATGGTAGGGATTGAAGATTTTACAATCACTAGAATGAGCACCCTTAAAAGGGTGGACAGTGAGCTGAGATGGCTGGGGAAGATTTGGCTTCAGCTTTGAGAAGAGATTAATAGTTCTTCTCTCTAGTCCATGACTTGTGGGGAACGACCCCAGCAGTGCTGGGGGTGGTAGTTGCCGAAGGGAAATGAGAGTAGTAAATGATTATGAAATGTGGGAGAATAGACACTAGGCAAGGCAGAAGCAAGCACCACTTTATAGAAGAACTATGATTAAACTTTTTGGATGTGAGACACCTTTTAAGAACAGAGGAGAAGTGCAAAAATATTTTACTCTCTCCTTTCTTTGTCTCTTCTCTTTTTGTCTGAAAGGACAAATGTTTAAATCTCAAGTTCACTGTTTCTTTTAATGTATTTATGTCCTTTTGAATAGTACTTTAAAGCCAACTATATCTGGATAAACTCAATCATAATGACTTTTGAATTGCATCATAGCATAATGGATAAAGAGCTGGCCTTGGATCCAGAAAAAAAACTTGAATTCAAACGCCTCCTCTGACACACATTGCCTATATAACTGGTAAAGCAAAGGAAAAAAAAATTAAGGACATTTGTGTGTCAGGCATTGTATTAAGCACTTTATAAATATAACTATTCTTATTTGGTTTCAGTATCTGTCTGAGGGCCATGATTTGATTTCATTAATAAACCATACTTTTAAAAAAAGAGCTCTAAAATTACAAAGAAATAAGTCCAAATTAATGGATGCTATCTCTTGCCCCCTAACTTGACTATATCCTAAGATTCTCTCATGAGCCTTTTTCCTCTATATTTTGGGTAGCCATATCACTCCTTGACATTATGAAGACGCTACTGGAACAGTATGGTATTTGCCTGTCATCCTTTTCCTATATTCTCTTCTCATCTTTTATTTCTGTGAGGATATCTTTTATTCTTGTTCTTTTAAAAACATAATGGGAGGGATAGTGATGACTTGGTAAGAGGGTTTTCAACTTGGTTTCTCATGAATATTTAGTCTTTATAACTTGGAAGCTGATTTTTGTCACTGCCCATTATCAGGCACTCGGAGAATCATGATATTGGAACTAGTTTTAACAAAAACAATGTTGGATTGGAATTAGGAAAGGAATATCTGGGCATGTTTTCTATAACTCACAAAAATGGTAAATATAAGCATGATTTGGGGACTAATCTTTATTGGCCAATCTCCTCACTATAGGTATTTCTCACTCATTTTATGAAATAGGCAGTGCATAATCAACATGTTCCTCACTGGCAGTCTCTTTGTGATCTTCATTTTTAATTTCTGAGGCTGTTATAGTATGTCTTGCTTCCTGTCATGTAGTAAATACTTTAAAATGACTTGCTCTAGATCCCAGAATAGTTTACCTTAATCATTTCTTATAATGTTATATCCAGATTTCTTTCTTTCTTTCTTTCTTTCTTTCTTTCTTTCTTTCTTTCTTTCTTTCTTTCTTTCTTTCTTTCTTTCTTTCTTTCTTTCTTTCTTTCTTTCTTTCTTTCTTTCTTTCTTTCTTTCTTTCTTTCTTTCTTTCTTTCTTTCTTTCTTTCTTTCTTTCTTTCTTTCTTTCTTTATCATAATTTTCAGGTAGTTACTGCTTATTTTGTTCCATGAATTGAAAATAAAATAAAATTAAAAGAATTGTTGATTATTCTGTCCACCAAAATTTCATTTCTTGACAATTATTTAACCTATTGCTTAGCTGAAACAAAATAAATTTTCCCTTTGAGTCATTGTTCTGCACTTACTTCAGATAGTTTCATTATCCCTTTGTAATACTTGAAATTCTACTGATTTCATTCAAAATACCAACTCCAAGTTAAGTATAGAATTTACAGAAGAGTATTAATTAAAATATCAGAGAATAAAATAATATCCAAAACATGTAGAAGCTCACTGATTATTCTCCTAATCCAACATTCATGTTCCCAAGTAGTGCATATTCAATTAATCCAAATGATTGCAAGACATCCATGTCATCTCTTTTAATCATTAGCTAACATTCTTCTTGATCCTACAATTTGATTCCTACTCTTTCTATGGCTATGAAGCTCCCAGACTCTCCTTTTTTTCTGATTTATATTGGCTGTTATAATGTAATCATGACTTAGTTCAGTACTTGGGCAGGCAAAATTTCTTTCTTTATCTCAAGTATACCCATAAATTCTCTGGTAACTTTTTAGGTGTGTCAGGTACCTTTTGAAGAATGTAGTCTGAGACAGACACTAGTGAATATTTTGATAAGACAACATAAGTTACATAATATTAGCAGATGTGGATAAAGTTGTAATCAGAGCTCATTATACCATCATCCCATAAACTCAGACTTCTTATTAACTTCCTCATTTATTCCAAGGGTATTACCATCCTTCCAGCTACCTAAGCTTGAAACCTTAGGTTTTTATCTTCAGCCCTTTATCCTTACTCATTGGATATACCTAATCAGTTGTCAAATTATGTAATTTATCTCTTGCCTGGATTATTTCAGCATCTTCCTAATTAGACTATCTGATTTAAGTTTGTCCTCTCTCCCATCTGATATGCACATAGCATACAAATTGGTTTTCCTACAGGTCTTATCATGTTACTTCCTCAATAATTTTCAATGCCTTCCTATTATCTATAGGATCAAATGTTACTTAATCCTTATCTCATCATTTAAAATATTCTTTTAGTATAAGTTTTATGCTACATATAATAATTAGCCACTTTATATAAGTATATCAATTTATAAGTAAGCATTTATTGGGAATACCTGCTCAAAAACTTTTAATAATAATGATGCACAATCAAAATTTTGGAGTTCACTGCCCTGTACATTGGAAAGATACTAGAACTAGGCTACTTCCTGTAGACCATTCTCTCAACAGTAAAAAGAAATAACTCCACAAAGTATTGGCTTTATAAGGAAAATATCTGAATAGCTGATATGCTAAGTATCACAATCTAATGACCATATGCAAACAAAAGAAGGCATGTCTGGGTGAGTAGTCTTCCCTTTTATAATGAATCATCTCTGACCTGTTTACTTTGGAAAAACAAATGTGAAAGGAATGGTAATAAAAGGTTTGAATGAAGTTTTCTAGCACAAAGATGAAAGATTTTGAGACACATTTTCCCTGTTGATATTACATCATGAATTGGAGTGACACATGCACATCTGGGGTTCTTCATTAATAGATACAATGCTGGGAGACAGGGAATTAAATTTGTGCTGACATTTTCCTTAAAAATAGACAAAAGCTCAGCAACTTTTTCATAGGAAACATCAGTACTGCACTTTGTTTATAATGAGAACTCCACAAAATTCTCAAATTTTGCACTGAAGTTTAGGCAATCTCAGCACATAATGCTGACATCACTGAGATCAGTGACCAATAAAATATTTATAGATCCATAGATATGTAGGATTTTAGTATGAGAAAGGATTTCAGAGAGATCATCTAAATTCCATTCCCCATTTAATTGCCAGAGTTAGTCCACCATCATGAGCAAATAGCCATTTTTCCTGGCAAAACTACTCCATGGAAAAACCTGATTTTTCAATGATTAGGAAAGGATTTTATTTGCTTACATTTATAGGCAAAAGTATTTAGTGTCACCTGACTAATAATTTAGTAATGCAGAACATGAGGCTAACTACCTCAAATAAGGTACCAGAAGACAAGTAGGGAGAGTTGGTACTGTGGCTAAAGCACTTGCCTGGAATCAGGAAGTTGTGGGTTAAAATTCTTTCTAGGATACATTGGATAATTCTGTGACAAACTGAATTTCTGGGATTTTGACCTTACATTTTCCCTTTGTAAGCTACAATGCGATACTACTTAGCTAGAAAAGTATTAGTGGGATCAAAGTTATTTTATTACACTAAAAAAGCAGCAAATTCAAAATAGTTCCTGAAGATTTTGAAAACATTATTTAGTTTTTATTTATGCTTTACCTCTAGCTCACATTGTTGCATCAAAAATATAAATTTAGTTAAGGCAATTTTGTTTATAAAACTAGTCATCTTCTCAAATGCATATTAACCACTCTTCTTCTTCTTCTTCTACTTCCTCTAATTGCCCTAATAATTACACATTTACCTTCACACATGTACTTTAGGAGGCACATTACTTTCCTTCCCATATAGGAATGTGAAAAAAAAAATTCTATTGAGTCCCTAAGTCTCTGATGTTTACTTTTTATGCTTGTTTTGAGTCTTCTTTCAGAATGCCAAAATTTCTATTCATCTCTGGTCAAGAATTGTTGGAAGTTATTTATTTCATTAAACACCCATTTTTTTTTCCTCTAAACATTTGCTAACAATGTTAGACTATTCTCAGTTGTATTTTTTTCTTCTCTGATTCTTCCTCTAACTCTTCAAATAATTTTTCCTGATTTTGTGTCCAATTAGCATTTTTCTTTCAGGCTTTGCTTGTAACTATTTTCATAATATTCCCTTCTTTCAAGTTTAGGTCTTGATCTTCATTGCCACCTTAGTAATTTTTATGATCTAGTTCCTTTTCTCCTCTTTCCCCTCATTTTCCTTGCTTATTTCTTCACTGTAAACTTTGTGTTAAAGTTGGACTCTATTCATCTTAAGGTGGGGAGGCATTGCGTCAATCTTCAGGATTTGTGTTGCTTTTTTATCAGAGATACTTCTGGGGCTCTACAAATTTTTGGTGTTTTCCAAGGTGGTGTTATCCTGGGAGAGAGTAATTACCTTGTTCTCCTATTTTGCTCTCTGATCTTTACCTATGAAGGCCCCCTGCTCTCCTGTAGCTACAAGTACTTGTGTACGCCTTTTGACCTTGGAATATGACTAGAGATCCTGCTCACCTGTGACCAATTATCAGTTCTTTTCCCCACCCTGGAATTATAACCCATAACTTTGTATGAGCAATAGAGTTGCCAGTTGGTTCTAGTTATACCAAGTGCCAGTAAAAAAGTTTTCCTTTAATCTCTTTCTAACTACTCATCAAACCCCCTACCCACTCTGGGCTGAGAGTTGCCAAAACTGCTGCTGCTGCTGCTGTCAGGCTACCTATGAACTTGATATTCTTGCCATGCTGTAAGCCTATGTTCATCTTGGCCTTATAGATCTTTCCTTGCAGATCTTCAAAATTTACTTAGGAAGGAAAAATATTTCTCTCTTTTGTTGGCTCTACTTGTAAAATTTTGATCTGAAGCATTATTTTAAAGATGTTTGGAGGGGGATATTAGGAGAGTTCGTTGTTGTAATTCAACCTACACTCTTCCAACTTTGAATACACCT
Source organism: Sminthopsis crassicaudata (assembly GCF_048593235.1). Classification (NCBI taxonomy): domain Eukaryota; kingdom Metazoa; phylum Chordata; class Mammalia; order Dasyuromorphia; family Dasyuridae; genus Sminthopsis; species Sminthopsis crassicaudata. Next base: position 265,372,998 of record NC_133619.1, on the reverse strand, counting down.
TTTTATCAGGTATAAATGGAAACTTTTGGAGCTTCTGATTTGGGCCTTTCCTTGGGTTTGATTTTCTGCTGCTGATAAATGAACAAGGTAAAAGAAACCTGTCTGTCTGTGGTTGCTCATCAAGTTCTTTTTAAAAATTTTAAATTAATTTACTTTTTAGACCATTTAAAATACAATGTTTTATGCTATACATGTAAACTCAATTTTTACACATTTCCATATGCATCAGGGTGGGAAAGAAAAATCAGACAAAAGGGAAAAACCATGAGAAAGAAAAAAAGAGAAAAATATGAAAGTAGTGTACAATGACCTACATTCAGTCTCCACAAGCCTCTTTATGAATGCAAATGGCATTTTTCATTCAAAGTTTATTGGGTTTGCCTTAAATCACTGAATCTATGAGAAGAACCAAATCTATCATAGTTGTTCATCACACAATCTTTTTGTTGCTGTGTATAATGTTTTCCTTGTTCTGCTTGCTTCACTCAGCATCTGTTCACGTAAATCTTTTCAGGCGTTTCTAAATTCAGCTTGTTCATCATTTTTATAGAAAATAATATTCCATTACTTTCATATACCATAACTTATTCGGCCATTTCTCAATAGATGGGCATCCACTCATCTTTTAATTTTTTGCTTCCACAAAAAGTGCAGTTGCAAACATTTTGTACAAGTGAGTCCTTTTCTCTCTTTTATGATCTCTTTGAGATACAGACTCAATAGTGGCAATGCTGATTCATTTCTTTAAAAACAAAACAAAACAAAAAAAACCAACAGATCTCATGAGAATTCTACTAAGTGCCACAGTTTTATAAATCCAGTTCTTATGTAGAAGGTTCATAAAGCTATGTTTTCACCATCAGAACCACCAAATAACAATATCTTATTAAGCCACTCCTTGAGTAATGAGGTGATGCATTAGATAGAATGTTGGCCCTCAAGTCTGAAACACCTAAGACTAAATCCTGCATCAGATACTAACTGAGGCATATCACTGGGGCATGTCACTTAACCTTCTGTGTCTTAGTTTCTTCATCCATAAAATGGGGATAATAAGAGCACTTATCTCCCAAGATTATTGTAAGGATAAAATGAGATAATACTTATAATTTACAAATTGAAAATCAAAATATAAATAGTATGTATTGTTGTTATTACAAATAACTTAGCAAATGAAATGATACCTAATAGCAAAAGCAGCAGAGATACAATAGAAAATGAATTGGCTCTGGAACTCCATAACCTGGATATGAATTTTTGTCATTAGCTATTTGTATAATTTTGGGTAAATTACTTAATCTTTTAGTTGAATCACTTATAAATTAGTAATGATAACAATTGAGAGCTATTGTGAAGATCAAATGATGTTAGTGTATGAAACTAGTGTATGTAAAACTTTGTATTTGCATAATAAATTTTATTTCTAATTTTTCTATGGGAAATGACCAGTCAGCTAAACTTATATCCTAAATGGATATCCTCTTTCCTTAGATAAAATCAGTAGTGCTCCTTGTATCAACTACATTTGCATTAAGATGAAGTTATATTATGTTTAAAATATTCAGGAAGTCAAATAAGAAGTCAAATAATGCCAATTAAAAATAACAAGTCTTTAAGAACATTTCTCCAAAGTAAACTTAATATGAACTCACTTTTACTTTTTATTTTCTAAAATAATATTTAAGTCATTTATCTAGACAACACTCTCAGAATCTTCCTTTAATATAGATATTTAAATCATAGAATTGAAGAATGTTTGACCTGGAAGAGGGGAGGGAACTTAAACATCATCTAGTAAAGCTTTTCATGTCACAAATGGAGAAAATGAGACCTAAAGATGCAATGAAGCTTGTTCAAGGTCACACAGCTAGTTAATGAACCCTAGCTCATATAACTTCTTTCTGGTGTGGAGCAAATTCCACTGAAGCATGAGACTTCAACCATTAGTATTATCATTCTGGTACTGACAAAATTAAGTCACAGGCAGTTTAGGACTATTGCCTTGGGAAACTGATAAAAAGAACTCAGTCCTGGGACTTGTTAAAGTGTGCTTTTAGTCATCAATTGAACACTTGAGCATATTACTTGATACAATTAACATTCAATTTTAGTGAGCTTCTCGGGTCATTTCAAAACATTTTATTGTATGGGAATTATGATGTATGAAATACTAGGGCATTACATATGTCTTCACCTGGGGCCTAGAAATCCTTTGTGATAATGTATAGAGATCTGGAAAACTGATTCAATTTCCCAGTCAGATGAGGCTGACTTGGCTCAGAGGGAGTGTTCAGTAAGATTATTTTCTCAAGGAGTTCTGGAATAAAAATGTGACAGTGTCTGTATAGTATTATTGCTATGTACCACAGGAAACTCTTATGATACTGCTAAGAATAGATACTAGGAGTCTGACCCTCCTTTACCACCCCATGCATTATGAGGGTAATCATTTAACTTTCCTAAATGGACCAGGTGATTGTCTAGAAAAAGCTTCAACTGACTTGACTCTACTTTCAATTCATGATGTTATTCCTGCACCTGCAAATTTTGGGATTATTTCTTTGCTGAAATGGAAAACTGCACCATTCACATTGACAAAAGAAGCAGCCTAAGTTTCAGATGACCCTATACTAGCTTATTTATTTGCTAACTACAGAACAGGGAGAATGGAAAAAAGTCCCTCAGGGATCACAGGTGCATCCAACATTTCTGCCACATGCCAGAAACTGAGATCTTCAATATGGTCAAATGAAAGCTATTACAATTCTTTAAATTTACTTTGCTATAGTCAAGATTGGCTTCATTAAGGCAATCTTCCAAATAAAGGATTATGCAGTTCTTGCTTTCAGCTTCATTTAAAGTGGATAGGATTTCAATAGGCAGCTCCTGCAGTTGGTGTATAGGGAGGCTGGAGGAAGACTTTATTGCTATATAGAATATATAAACAATAGTATGAACTAAGGTAAGGAGTAAAGGATGTGTTTAGGGAATGGATGAATAATTTGGTTTGACTAGACTGTAGGTTACATTATGGAGAATGTTGTGTTAGGTTTTATAGGCATAATGAAGCAAGATTGTTGAGTGCCTTGAGTCCTAAACTAAGGATTTTCATCCAGGAAGTGAAGTGATATAACCAGAATTATGCATTACAAGATAGCAGTCTATTCTCTTCATTGATTAGTGAGAGATATTTTCTGCATTTCTACTGATTAATATCTAATCTCTAAGATTACCTTCCATTTAGACTGCATATACAATTGTATGTACATTGCTATTTGCACTTTGTCTCCTCTATTATAATAAGAGTTCCTGGAGTTCAGGTCTCATGTTTTTTTGTTTTTTGTTTTGTTGTTGTTGTTGTTGTTGTTGTTGTTTTTTATCTTACTTGGATCTTAGCACTCAGAATAATACTTGAAACATAGCAATTACTTAATAATTGTTTGTTGACTATAATAAAGATGAAAACCCTGAATGTATCTGTACTTTGGGAGGCGCTAGATAGAGCAGTGGATAGAACATGGGTCCCAGGGTCAGGAGGACCTGAGTTCAAATGTGGCCTCACAAACTTAACACTTCCTAACTGTGTGACCCTAGCAAATTACAATCCCAATTGCCTGCAAAAAAATAAAAATAAAAAAAAATAAAAAAGAAAGTATCTGTGTTTTAAAATGATATCATAAAAGTGCAAGTGAGATCATGAAATCCTAGAAGAGGCTGGTGGAAGTGGGAATGGAAAAAAGGGAATATTTTAATTAGTCTGTACCCTCAAAGCTCAACATTAAAGATTCTCTGTTTATTTTTAAAACCAGACCACTAGCAGTATTCTTAACATATTGTACTGTTTAAAAGATGGAAGTGAGAATCTCATGCTTCTCCTCCCGTCACTTCCTGGCACCTACTGGCATCCCTCAAAATATACCCAAATATGCTACCCAGCTGTGTTCGCCTCCTTCTCAGCAGCTCTGCCTCCAGCTGGTGGAAGTCCCAAGAAAAAGTTTGTACTATCCAGTTTTTTTCAATCAACCTCACTGCAATATATTTTTAAACATAAGGAAAAACAAACAAACATGGAGTCATGCTAATAACTAAGGAACCTCTAATTCCACTTTACTGTTTTTGGAGTAGGAATTCTACCCCAGCAACTGAAATTGTAGGATGGGAAATTTTTTGTTTCATCTCTTATTTGTTCTCCTTCCTTAGTATATATATATATAAAATTGCTTTAATAATTACTTTTATCATTCCATCAAGAGTTGATTTGCTTTATTGCCTTGAAAATTTGAATCAACTTTCTGTACAACATGAGCTGTAAAGAACACACAAATATCTGCCCTCATTTAAATTATATTATTTCCTTTTTATTGTACTGACATTTTAAATTTGGGAAACATCTTCCCTTAGACCTTCAGGTATAACAATTTTGAAGCCCCCAGATTTCTCTTATTATCATCTGGCATGCTGATTTTGATGTTAGATTATCTTTAAAAAAAAAAAAGAGAGAGACAAAGTTTTATTGATCAATGTCAAAATATTGAGCAGTCAGACTATAACTTTTCATGTGTGTGTATGTGTATATGTGTGTGTGTGTATGTGTATGCCTGTATCTTATGTTAGAGTAGAAAGAAAATTACTTGCATATAGAACCCAGCAAGTAAAATAAATATTCTTGACTCTCCCATCATCTATTTAAGGCTACTTTTGGACTGTCCTTAGAAAATACTATAAAAGTGCTCATTCAAATGTAAATTAACCCAAATATATCTTTAGACCAACAGAAAGACAACCCATTTCCATTTGTCATGTATTATCACACATAATCATCAAATATATTCCTAATATATTCCAAATAAATTGCCACCCCATTTATACACATGACCATGTACCTCTAAGGAGATAGGGAGACATTAGTACTATTTTCCTCCCATTTCCCAGGAGCAATAAGCATTACAAGACTACCAAAGTCTCACAATGAGTCAGTAGATCCTTAGATTCCAGTGGTCAATATGATAGTATAAAAAGATTTTGCACATACCAATGATAGCATCAGAATGAATGCCAACATATCTAGCATTTCATATGTAAGCAGAATTAACCAAAATCCTGGGAGAAGGGCCAGATGTCATGAAAGAGTTTTCCTGAGAGATGCAAAAATGAATGTCTAGTTTTTGAGACATGAACCAAGTGAAAATATTGCTAGGAATATCTAAGCAGTGTAGAAGGTAGCTTGGTGAAATGGAAAGAACATTAGGAATTTAGATAAGGAATAATCTGACTCCTTGCTAACTGTGTGATCCTGCTCCCATTGTTTGGTCTTCCTCAGCTTCCATTTTGTATCTAGAAGATGGAGAAAATATTAACTGCTCCTATATGAGAATTGAATCAGAATGAAAGGTACTTTGTGGCCATAATGCCTTATATTAATGTAAACTTTTACTTTAAAAGTATAACTTCACAGATCATCACAAAAGATTATGAGCAATATATAGTTAATTCTCAATTATTTTAATGGAAGGAATAAGTTCATATTCAATAATAATAGCCAAGAATAATAGCCAACATTTATGTATCATTTTAAAGTTTCCAAAGTTCTTTATAAATATTATTTCATTTTATCCTTACAACAGTTTTTGGAAGTAAATGCTTTTCTCATCTTTCTCCTCCCCCCCAGCTCTCCCTCCCCTCCTTCCTCCCCCCCTCCCCGCCAATTTACAGGTAAAGAGAGGTTAAATGACTTGCCTAGGGTCACACAGTCAGGAAATGGCTTTTTGAATTTGAACTCAGAATTTTCCAGCCCCAAGTTTAGTGCTTTATCTACTGGGTCACCTAACTCCCCTCAATGTAGATTAAAATAAGAAAAACCAGAAAGGAAACAACATTGTCATTTATAAAGAACTTCCCTTACAATGACACTGAGATGTGGACATTGTAGTTAAATAGCTTTCTAACAGTTATAGGATTAGGAAGTATAGCAGTTGGAGGGCTAATGCAGATGTTCTGATTCCAATTCCAGGTCTCTTTGTACCCCCATTGAACTTTTGGTAAGCTTTTGCTGTGTCTCAGATACTATATTGCAGGTGCATGGTTCTGAACCAGGAGGGGCGATTAGGAACCTATAATCGGGAAACAAAATGAGCATCATATTGAAAGTGGTAGTGGGGAAGCAATGATATAGGACATCACTTATCAAAAACACCTTTAGATAATGTATTGAATCCAAGCCTGAAAACATTGATGGATTTGTCACGTTTCTAACATTAGGCATTTATTCTTATTTGTCTTCTGATCTTTGTCTTAAGGTCTTACAGAGATTTTTGGACTGCTTATTCACTAAAGTAGATCAACAAGTCAAATCACTATGTAATAAAGTACTAATGAATGTTTTCTGGATTTAAAAATATTGGACTTTTAGGGAAAGGTAGGATTTCACCTCTATTAGGATATCAAACAGGAAAAGAGCTACTGGTCCAAAGGAAAAAAAAAATCCAGCAATTGTAACTGAGAAGCAGATGTACGGCTTTGAGAAAGAAAGCTAGTCGTGTGTGCATTGAATAACAGGCAATTATCAGTGGTTTTACTGTTTGCCCTAAAGAATTTAGAACAGCGTCAAAGGGAAATTTGATCTATTAGAAGGAAAATCCTACTGCATCTTTTAACCCTGTGCCAACTCAGCTGGGCTCTAACATTTCCCCCCCATAACATATTTTATTCTTGAAAAGTCAGAGAGTTGCTAATAAAAGTCTGTATAGAGATTAAGGTCCCAACAAGAGCTATGCTCATAAGAATATAAGCTAGAAGACTAAAAATGCTGAAATTTTAAATCTAGATATAAATACAACACAACAAACTTAGTTCTTCAGTATTCTCTCAATTAGAATTCTATATAAGCTGGCAGTTCCTCATTTAAGGGGCAATTATACCTAAGAATATATGCCCTTGAAGCATTGGGAGATCCTAAAGAACCTTCAAAATAGTGCAGTGGAAAGTAGACTAGATTGAGAGACAGGAAAGCAGGGATTGAATCCTAACTTTTCTTTTCATTTTGTCCATTATCTTTTCCAAATGTCTAGGCTTTATCAGCTGTAAAATGGAGACAAACATGTTTTCATTGTCTACTACACAGAGTCTTAAAGAAAGTGCTATAAATGAAAAATATTAGTATTGAAGATTAAATATGTTAATACACTGGTACATTAAAGAACAGAGTTTTCTAAATGAACATTAGGATATCATTTGATAAGTAAGCAAGATCAAAACCATTCACATCTTATAAAAATGTAGAAATACATGTACTACATTGACAGGTTTCTTTTTTTCCTATAAAAATTGTATCTCAAACAAAGCTAATGAAATCTGGTTCTATTTGCTATATCTCAATTATAACCACAACTCACTAATAACCACAACAGTAGCACACTATAGTAGAGACCAAGTGCCAGAACTGAAACAGGATTCCATCACTATGTCCAACTTCATGCACTGTTCTGGGACTGTTTTCAAAGATTAGTGTCTTCCCTAAATTCCTACTGCCCATTTAAAATTAATGGTATTCCTCCTAGTAATTCTGAAGGAACCATGAGGATATATTCACATTCAGAACATTTTCATCATGGTGTTAATTATGCAGACACTTTCGAACTAGATGGCATTTGATTGATTACTCAGTCCATACTACTTATTTTGCAGTTGAGGAAATTAAGGCACAAAAGCATTAAATGGTTTATCCAAAGTCTCATAGATAGTCAGATGCCAATTGGGCTGCAGAACACATCTAGAAAAGTTATCACTTTCTGCAAACTCCTAAAGAACCCAACTTTATCCACAGGAAAAAAAAAAATTACTAAAATCAACCAACCTCTTCCTTGCCCAATGAATTATAACTTTATATGGGCAAGTCATTATTTCCAAAGAAGGCATTTATAAGTAACATTCTAATCCTTTTTAAAAATTTTAATAAATGTGAATTATTTTCTCTTCTAGATAATGATGCCTTGACATTGATCATAATCTTTTTGGAAACTATAAGTTATTCAGCCATCCTAATTATACTATAAACAGATGGACTATTCCCAGGGGCACAGGCAGAAATTTTCTTGAGATCTATTTGATTTTAAGTCCTAGGTTTAGAGGACATATTTTGATTTTGAATTGTATCTTCTTTGGCTTAGTGAGAAGTGGAAAAACTTGACAGATATTCCCACAAGCTTAAATTAGCTACAGAAAAACACACTCTCTCTCCAAAGCACATGGTTTGCTTATAACTATTTCTCCATCCCAGATGATGATAGTAAATAAGGAATGCAGTTATTGAACAGAGTAATAACAGAATAGGAAAGTGTGAACACATATCAATGAACTGAATACTTTTTTGTTTTCCAATTAATTACTCTAAAATATGGTTCTATAACACAGTATTCAAAATAAATTACTTTAATGTAGATTAAAAGACAATGCATCATATTTGTTTCATTTTATACTCTATATTTGGCAGAAGCCATGATAGGTTTTTCATTCAGTTATAAATTGGATCCTAAGTAACATGAAATTCTCTTAAGTGATGAATGTCCCATCACCTATGAAATATTCCCCAATAAATTTAAATTTATATATATTTTCCATACATAATCATGAGTTTTCATTTTATGCCAATTTTTTCCAAGTACACTTAAAAAAGTAGTTAGTAATTTGAAAACAGACCTGTAAAAGTTTTTTTTTTTAATAAAGAAAATAAATATATTTTAATCAATAGTGTTGATTGGGGAAAAGAAGCTTTACCTTAAATATCTCTGCTAAATATTTGATCCAAGAATGGACACATATGAACTAGAACAAGAGTCAGTTTATAAGAGATGGATGGTCAAAAATATGAATGAGAAATTCTTAAAATGGGATATGTAAACTACCAACAACCATATGTGAAAAGATGCTCCAAATTGTTACTAAAGGAGACAAATAAAAACAACTTTGAAGTTTCAGTTCATAAACAGCAAGTGGCAAAGATGATTAAAAACAATATTATTCAATATTAGAAAGATTTTGAAGAAGTAGAAAAACTGATATGTTGTCAGTGGAGGTATGGATTGATTTGCATGAGAAAGTTATATAGAATTATATGAAGATTACTAAATTGTTCATTATGACTCAGCCAACCCAATATTGGATATAATCTCCAAGGAGGTCAGTAACAAAAAAGGAAGATCCTATAGAGAATAAAATGTTCATAGTCATGGCTTTGAGTAAGAAAAAAAGTTAAAACTAAAGTGAATGCCTGTTTGTCAGAAGATGGCTGAATACATATATTATATGAATATAATGGACTAGTATTGTGCTATACAAAATTATGAGCATGAAAAATTCAGAGAAATATGGAACCATTCACATGTACAGATACAAAGTGAAAAGAACAGAATCAAGGAAAATATATACACGATGAGGATAATTGCTGAACTCAGATAAAATGTGGCAAAGTAAAAAAAAAAAAAAGAGGAAAGATAAGTATAGAAATTGAGTGTTATGGGCATTAGTTGTTGCATATGTCCACAGGTCCTTTTAACAAAGGAAAAATTAAACAAAACCTAACTGAAAAAACTATCTGTTAGGCTTTGTTTAATTTTTCCTTTGTTAAAAAAGAATTCATGGTGATGTGGAATATCTAAAAGTGGCATTTAAAAAGATAAAAGTAAAAATGGCCATTGGGAGGTGGAAAGATATCAGGTGGTTTTTCAGTTCAGATATAAGTGGAATTTACTACATGTTGTCTCTTGAGCATGGAAAATTCTCAACTATTCCTTGTTTTCTCCTTAGAAACCAGAAGAACCTTGAGGCATAAGGAAGAAACAAAGCAGAACAACAACAAAAACTGACAAAAGCAAAACAAAAAAAATAGGAATTCTCCAGTGCTCATATCTTGATTAGACTCATACATCAATTGATTCAAATTGGAATGTGAGCTGAATCACAAGGTTTTTTTGTACTTCTGTCATGTAGTCTTCTCTTAGGTAGAAGTCCTTTAATTGCTTATTTTACCTAAACGTTGGTTTCTTAGTTGTTTTCCTTTCAAGTTATCCATTCAAACTATTTTTCATCTCATTCTTTGCAACATGTATATTTATGTATCTTTTCCTCTTACAATATAAAATCTATCATATGCTATTCTAAGCATTTTCAGCTTTTAATCATATCTGCCTTGGTAAATCACTATCCTTATGCTTATTAATGATAGGTATCACTAAAATTTAGATTCTAGATATCTGTATTTGATTTCAAAAGGCTTATTAAAAGTACTTATTACTTATAAAACACTGTCCTGGGTACTTGAGGAGAAACAGAAGTTTGTAAAAAGATTTGGTCCCTGTTCTCTAGACATATTCTTTTGGTCTCGTTTCTCTAGGCATAGTAAGGGAGGTATTGTATATATACACATAAATAGTAAGATAAGAAAGGTAGATATCAGTTATATGTCTCTTGTCAGTGTCAATGTTATTTTTTAGACATTTGAAAAATACAAGTATCCAAATTGACCTTAAATGATTAGAAAGTCATTTTCATATATTTTAATATGTAATCATGACTATAGTTTAGCACTGACACCTTTTAATGCAATGAGTTTTGCAAATATATGTAAAAACTGGGATATCTAAAAATTCAGAATCATCAGCTTGATGCCATTTTCTCTCTATAGTATTCCTTAGAAATACAACTTTCATTTTATAGTCACAGTAGTAACCTCTATGAAAACATGTGAGGAAAGAGCTACTGGGAACCAATTAATGTCTTAAGGGAGAACAGATAAAGATAATTACTTGAACACCATTTAGTTAGTCTGAGAAAATTGTCTTTTTCTTATTAAAGAATCCACCAAAACCCAAATTAATTAAAATGATTATTTTAGATGTTTGACTTATCCAACTGACATCTTCTTTTAATATTTTATTTTTTATCAATTACTATAAAAATAATTTAAACATTTCCTCCCCTCCACATTTTAAAGTTCCTTACATACCATTTTTTGAAATAAATTTGGACAGGCAAACACCCCCTCCCCCACCATAACAGGGACTTGGAGTCCTGACAACTACTTTAAGTACTGCTAAAAGTAAGCTCATTCCATGATATCTCTTCTCTTTTAGAATCACAAATTTTGAGCCAGAAAGAGGCTTAGAACTTATATAGATTAATTCGGCCCCTCCCCATTTTTAAGAAATGAAAAAAATGATATGAAGTAAAAATATTTATTCAAAGACACCCAGAGTAAATTGGAGAACTAGAATTCAAATCCTGATTTTCTGATTTCAAATGTAGGATGTTTTACACTACACTACGTTATTCTTTTTGATTTAAGAAACAGAAACAAACAGAAACTTTCAACTTTCATGTTGCTAAGTCAGCATGAGCTTTACAAATTAATTATGGAAATAAAAGCTTCTCAAAAAGTAAAAGTTAGGTCACACCACCCTGAGTAGACTACATGGAGACAATTTAAGATAATATACTTTCTATATCTTTGAACTTTTGGGAAGAGAACATGTTTCAGGATTTTAATCAATTGAAATATGTATTAATTACTTATTGCTTGAAGAGTGTTGTAAGTGGGTGTTAAGCTACCTAAGATTTGGACAAGATAGCCTTCTTTGAATTTATCATACAACAAAAGAGTTTATTTTGTTATAGAAATATATAGTAGAGGGGCTTACTTGATAGCAGAAATTATAATACAAAAATTTTCAAAAGAGCATTAAATGATGGAACTGTCAAATAATTCACAAATATTTCAATTCATTCTTCATCTATTTATTGAACCACTTTCAATATCCGTGAAGCCCAAAATGTGCAAAAGAGGAAAAAATAATGCCTTTTTGCTTCTGGTAGTCATTGTTTATCTTACACTTGCTTTGTATGGAAAAGCAGAAAGCTCACATTACTTTGCATCAGTGCATAGAAATAAGAACATATATTTGAACTTGCTAAGAAAATAGTGCTTTGGTCATGGCTAAATGTCATCTTTAATGAATAAATCTCAGAATAAGCTGATAGAAACTTGATTCTAAAAAAATTACAAGGATTCCATCCAACATCCTTTATAAAGATTTGGAGAAGAATGACCAAAAATACTCTCCAAATTAAAAAACCCAACCCTAAACCATAAGACTAAGTTCAGGTACTTATCCTAACCCAACTAGCAGTTTTTCCTTGACTTTTATGTGGGCGGTGTTGATATATTCCTCTCCCTTTAAATAAAGTCTATAGAAAACCACAAAAAGTGATCTGGACCCTAAAAGCTTAACGGATTCTGGAAAGCAGCTGGCTTGTAACATGAGTCATTTTAGCCACAGCTTTCTCTTTTGTATGTTTTCTCTGAGCCAAAGAGCAGGTTATTGGATGTCTTATGGCAGGTGCTATTGGATTAAGGAAGGAGCTGGTCAGAAACAAACTTTGAAGCTCTCTTTCTCTCTCTCTGTCTCTTTCTTTGTATGTCTCTCTGTCTCCCTATGTCTCTGTCTCTGTCTCTGTCTCTGTATCTCTCTCTCTCTCTGTCTTTCTCTTGCTCTCTTTAATTAAAGTGAGTATGATTTGTCAACATAGTACTTCTTATTCAATTTTTTCTAATAAATTAATATCTTTTGCTTTTTATACCATGAAAATTTCTCCAAGTATCCTTCCCTCCTCTTTCTAAGATCCTTTCTCTATGTTAAAAATATTTTAAGGGAAGAAAATAGGAAGAAGAAAAAGAATGAGCAAAACTGATCAAATATTGAAAATAATACAATATCCCACACCCATGGCTCTCCTACTTCTGAAAAGCAGTGGGATGAGTGTCTTCTCATTTCTCATCTTCACAATATTCAATTTTCTTGGTTGCTGATTATGCTTTCCTTTTACCTTAGTGTACATTATTGTAGTCATTGTGTAAATTGCTTTATCAATTCTATTTTACTTTGCATCAGATCATTTAAGTCTTTTCATGCTTCTTTTTATTCATCATTTCTAATCATTTCTTACAGTACAATAACATGCTGTTACACATTCATGTATTATAATTTGTTCAACCATACCCAGTTGATAGGTATCTACTTTGTAATCCTTTACTACAAAAATTGCTAATATAAATATTTTGTATACACAGGGATTTTCTTCTGATCCCTTTCCTTCACTGTATGAAATGTAGTGCATTTCATTCACTTTATTTGAATAATTCCAAATTCCTTCCTAAAATGTTTGTAGAGATCAGTTTCACTAACAATGCATTAATCAGTCTATCTTCTCACCTCCCTCACCTTTCCTCCACATGGCCAATATTTATTATTCACAGCTTTTGAAATCTTTGAAATTTTTCTTATTTTTCTCATTTTATTTGGAGCATTTTTCAAATGGTTGTTATATATAAAGCACCTACTAAATTTGATCTCACTGTTCTAAACTATAAAATAATATTTTCTTTGAACCTAACAACTTCCCTGAGAGGTAGACACTTTTATTTTCTCCATTTTACAGTTGCACAAAATTGAGGCACACAGAAGGTAAATTACTTGACTAGATTTCTTTTTTTAAAAAATTGTTAAAGGTTTGAAATTTTTCTTTTTAGAATTCTTGTGTTTCCTTATCTAAAGGATAATAGCTTTTGGTAAATATATGTACATATATATATGTATATATATATATAAATATCAAGACCTGCCATATATATATGTATATATATATATACACACACACACACACAGACATAAAATACCTTAGATATACATGCAAATACATACATACACACATTTATATACACACACACATATATATATATAAATATTATACACATAAATATCTATACATAAACATACAAATATCTATATATTTGTAAATAGAGTAGTGGTAGGAGAGGGAGATCCTAAAAGTCTCAATTCTTCCAGCATGAGAGGTTATAAATGAAAGTGCAAACAATGCTGGGGAAGCTGTCATCAAGAGGGACCCAGATTTCAAATCATTCAAGGAGACATAAAGAGTAAGCAAAGAAAAAAATAAAGTTTATTTTTGTCTCCCTTTTCTGTCCATTATCTTTTTTAGATTATTTTTCATTTATGTGTATATGCATTGTCAATCGTTTTCTCTCTTTTTTGATGTGACTTGTCATGATGAATTCAAGTTTTGCATTTCTACCAATTATTTCTTCTGTATAAGTCATAAATTTTGTTTTTATGATTCTTATTTTTTTCTTGAATAACTTTTAGGAGTATACGGCTATGCTCCCCTTCTTGCATGAAAATACACAGGGTCCTCTGTTTCATTGGGTATCAAATTTACTTTTATATTAAAATATTCATTCATAGATATTTGGACTTAAATATTTACCTATCCCTGAGGCCATTTTCAATCCTGTTATTAATATCTTCACTGATAATCATCTCCTGGTATTAAATTTTAACTGTGTCTTCTTGAGATTTTGGTAATTTTAATCCCCCCCACTCCTTCCACATACTCCCCTATTGACCACTTTCTGACTTCTTTCCTTTAGTAGCATATCTCCTTAGGGTTGGACCTCAAAGCTCTTCTAGTTTCCTGCTTCAGTGGGAAATCAATTCTTCAATGTCTTCAAGTTCTGACACATGTGACTTCTCAGAGGACTGAACTAGTTTGAACTGAATGCCAGTCCCAGTTTGTCAGGCCTGGGGAAGTGTGCTCTCTCTGTGTCTCTGTCTCTCTATCTCTCCCTGTCTCTGTCTCTGTTTCTCTGTATCTCTGTCTCTGTCTCTGTCTCTCTCTCTCTCTGTGTGTCTTTGTCTCACTTCTGTCTATCATATAGACATGCATATGCACACACACACACACACACACACACACACACACACACACACATTGATATCCAGTGCAAGTTTCTCTGATTAAGCACTGATGCAGAGCACCATAAATATTACACACTCAGGGAGAGATTGGTTTTCCTTTCTTTCCATCTCACCTTTATAAGATAGGAAGTGGACAAAGTTAAATTCTGTTCATCAAAGAATGATGGCTTGGATTCAGGGACTAGAAATAAGAAATGGAGCAATTTAGGGGTGGGGAAAGTGTTGGCAGAGACTTTAGCAATGGAATTGCTGAGTGTGTCCCAGAATACAAACTTATGAGTTCTGTTGTGTATTCCTGCCAAAGTATGAAGACTGGTTGGAGAGTCAGTGCTGAGTGAGCTTCTCAGGAATTAGGGATTAGCCTTCTCTGCTATTAATTCATCAAGTTGTTATCTCAATAGCATTCTTGGTTTCTTAGACTGTGGTGACAGCTGCAATTGCTCTACTTCCTATGCATAATTTTCATTTGGGAGGTCATGAGGATCAGAGAAAATGTCTGCATCTTTTTGTAATGTGACCTGCAGCCATGAGTCATATTTTAATAGTAATTTTCAGATTACTTGTACATTTGATGCATGCATATAATTACATATGTTGTAGATAATGTTAATTTGGTTCTAAAGTCTAAAAAAGCTAATAAATATTGAGAAGTCTAAAAATTCACCAATTCAAAATGGAATTTTTCATGAGAAAAATAAAACAATCAACAAGTAAACAACATTGCATCAGAGTGATCCAAATAAATTACTTTGAAGATACTAGGTTATGATTTAATTATCATATAAAAAGTCAAAAGAGATTCAATTCAGTCTCCTACATCTGAAATACTGTTTAGTGAAAATTAACCTATATACTGATTTAGATCCTAAAGTACTTCAAGGTCCTAAAGCACTTTTTTCAATCTTTAAATTATATGAAATTAGGTTCTATATTTTAGACATAAACCTAAATTTAAAACTTTTCTTATATTGTTTATTATTTTACATTTCTTAATGCATTTGGCATTATATTATATTATTTTCCAATAAATTTTTCTAGTCCCTTACTCAGTAAACCATTTGTAATAACAAAGATTCAATAAAACAAGAGGAAAAAAAAGCTCAGAAAAATAGTATATGAAATATACCATTCCCACAGCACCCCCCTTTTGTGATGAAGTAAAGGAAATATGGTTTTTCAACTCATCTAACTCTTTTTTAGAGTAAAGCCTGGTCACTATAATTACTCTGCATTTAATATAGTTAAGTTTTTTTTCTGGGGGGAGGAGGGAGTTTTTGTTATTGAACTTTGTATGTGTTGGAACCATTGTGCATATTGTTACCTTGTTTCCGTTTGCTTCACTCTACACTAATTCATATGTCTTTCCATGATTCTTTGAATTCCTTATATTTGTTTTATCTAACAAGTCAATAATATTCCATTATATTCACATAAGGTTTAGCCATGGCCCAAGTGCTCTTTGTTCATTTTCTTTGCTACAAGAATAAGTGCTGCAATGAGAATTTTGTTTTTAGACTTTCTGTTCTTTCTTTGACATCCATGATGTATATTCCTATAGTGGGGTCAAAGGTTATAGACATTTTATTTATTTTTTTTTCATAATTCCAAATTGGTTCCAAATTGGTTGAGCCAATTTACAACTCTGCCTGTGTATCTGAACACCCTCTGACATTAATTAGTCATTAATTAATAAATTATTATGATACTGCAGTTATGATATTGTATTTGAGGTAGAATCTCAGTTGTTTCACTCTTTCAAATGGTTATTCATCATCTGCTTTTTTCTTTTCAGAAATGTATCAGAAATTGTGGATTAAATTCTATTTAATTCTTGTTCTTTAATGATTATAAATTTACAAATGGTACCTTATCAATATTTTAATACTAATAAAAATCAACCCAAACATTGTATTTCCTAATCATTCTGAATAAATAGAAAATATTGACATTTTCATTTGCTTATTTTTTTTTACCACTTCATATCATACTTTGTAATGTGAAAGGTTCTATCAATCTGGAAGGACTTTGAGGATAACATGATAATATATTGTTTATCTACTAGCTACATACTATCTTTTCTAAGTGTTTAGAGAATTGTTATCACCGAGTAATTTTTTTTTTTAAATCAAAGCAATAAAGATATTGGTGGTAGGGATTCAGGAGCAATTTTGATATGAAATTGGTTGGGGAGCTACAGATCTTTCAATTATTGAATGAATATTTTTAAAATTACTATATGCTATTTAGCATATATTGAATATATGATTTGAGTTTTAAAATTTACATGATCTAGCTCGAGTCCTGAAATCAGGAGAGCCTGAGTTCATATCTGGCCTCAGGCACTTAACATTTCCTAGCTGTGTGACCCTGGGCAAGTTATTGAACCTCAGTTGCCTCAGCCACACACACACACACACACACACACACACACACACACATTACATGATCTAAAAGATTAAAGAATTTTTCCCCATAATCTACGTATGGAAGGTAGCCTCTTGTAAAACTCAATGGAATCCCAAGACTTGATTGAAACAGGATGAAAAAGAATTTCAACAGAGACAAAAATGCAAAAAGTCAAGGGAATCTGTTCTTCCAGGACTTATTTAGACTATGAAATTCATAACTTCAACAGATAGGTAGCAACATCTCTTTCAAATAAATATCACGTTTAGAAGTTAATCATATCAGAAATGAATTATTTTCAGATAAGTCATTTTTAAGTAAACTCCAAAAAATTGTGACAGATGGTGGCAAAAAGCTAAATCTAATTTCCAAGGACAAAATTGAAAAATGTGATTGGGTAGAAAGTTGAAAGAAAAAATGTACTAGCTTTTTACTCTATTGGCGTATATTTGGAAGAAGTTTGTGAAATTAGCAAGAGAAAGAAAACCTATAATTGGCCTAAAATAAGAAAGGAAAAAGTCATGCAACTAGAATTTTAGATTACAAAGACATAGAATACATAAAATAGAAGCATTGCTAGATCTGGAGTCTATATTTAAATATTGGTTCTGACCCTTATTAGCAATGGCCATACATAAAAATTGACTATTTTATTGCTTTGATAATTTTTTTTTAATCTGTAAAATGTGACATAATACTTGTGTTGCTTACCTCTTAGGATTGCCATAAAGAAAAAAAAAAACTTAAATTATAAAATACCATGAAATACAAAATTAAAATACTAAGTATTGAATAAAAATATTCTAGGAAAGATGGGGAAATCTTTTTCTATGTCAAGAGCATATACATCATACTTGAATATTGGTCTAAGATTTATATCAAAGCACATTGCCAAATTTATTAAGTGCCAATAACATGACTATTGGAAAGATGATTTTCTTTAAGAAAAAACAGAAATAACCCAAACCCCAAACCCTTAGTTTATTAAAGATATCACAATCCAAAAGATTGTCTGATAGTTTTGAATGACTACAGACATGTTTGAATTTCACACTCTTGTATTTCACAGCAGGATTTCAGATTTATGCTACAACTTTAAAGCAGATAGTCTTATGTAGACGAATAATTATCCTTTGAACTGAAATTGTAAATAGAATCTTGGTTTATGACTTTGGTAGTCACTCTTTCTAATGGATATCAGTTGGTGTTTTGATTTTTTGTGTCTACTTGAGCTCACAAGTCAAGAAGATGTAGTGTGGTGCAGTATAAACAATGTAGGCATAAATTGAGGAGGACCTTGGATTTGTGTAGTGCTTTCAGCACTTAATAGCTGTGTGATCCTGGGCAAATCACTCAATTTCTCTGACCTTCCACTTCCTTATTTGTAAAATGGTAATAAAATCATAATACTAACAACAACAACGACGACGACGACGACGACAACAACAACAATAAAATAGCTAATGTTTCCCATCATAGTTTTAGGTAAGGAAACAGAGAGGTTAAGTGGTTTGATGAGGGTTATACGGCTATAGTGATTTTCTCACAATTGCCTCCTATCTCATGGAAGTGCTGCAAGGATTAAAGGAGATGACACATAATAAAATGCTTTGCTAACATCAAGAACTATAACAATATTAACTAGTATTATTTAAGTCATAATGTTCAAGCAATAGGAAGCATCAGACACATACTCAGAAGATGGGTTTAATGCTAATTTTGATGCTAGAAGACTTTTGGCAAATTGCATTGCCTCTCTGTGCCTCATTTTCTTTACCTTTAAAATGAGGGGTTTGCACATAATGTTTCTTAAGATCCTTTCCATTTTAAATTTCTATGAATCTAAGATTCGATCTGATGATAGAAAGCCTCTGGCATAAATTGAAAGGAAAAAACAAGAGGGTGATCTCAGTGAAATGGAATTCAATTAATCAAGAACCACAATTAGCTGGAATCTTGTTTAAGCACACCTTTTCCCCTATTAGAGTAACTACAAAAGAACAAGTTGATATCAGGAACAGATTTAGCAAAACATGACTTCCCAGTTGTGGAGTGGAGTTAGTACAAATTCAACTGAGTCTTTTATACCTTTTCTATGTCTATTATTATTATTATAACAACTTAAGTTCAGAATGCTAGCTGCTTTGTTATGACTGACAAATTCAATTATATTTAGAATTTTCTAACTCCTAAGCCTGGAGAGTGGAATAATACATTTGAAAAAAATCATTAAAAGAGTGAAAACACAAATAATTTTCTAGTTTACTCTCGTTTAGCTATAAAATTAAAACTACAAGGTCTTCCCTACCAATTATTCTACTATTCTAGTTCATTGAAATTTTTCCATGCTATAAAAATGCAAATTAACAACTATCTTTCAGGAAAGACAAAAGATCTATGTAAAGATGGTGCTAATAAATATCCCCAAACTCCATTTGCAAAGGTGAATTCAATCTCCTGGCCAAATTCCAAGTGAAATAATTACAACCTGCTTTAAATTACACCATGTAAGCGTATTAAAGGACTTGAAGGGTCTTGCTTAAGACTGACAGTGTTGCTGCTTTAATTACTAGCTTGTGGTGAGGAATGAGGAAGAAAGGCATGTTAATCTAGACTGCCACTCACTTGAATGGTTACGATGTTTGTTGTTGATTGACAATGAAAAATATGGTGATGCTACCCTATTTTACTTCAAAGTGGCTGGCTTTTCTCTTTCTGATAATTAATTTATTAAAGATTATTCGAGTGTGTTTTCAGTATCAATAACATCAGCAATTAATTGCATTAAATACTGATAAGTCTTGTTTTCCATGAGTTTTACTAAGAATCTTGTTTTTGCCTTGATAGATGCTAATGGAGAAAGCTATTATGTTACAATTCCCGTGGAAATCATTTTACACATATGTCCTTCATTGTTCTCCTTTTATGTGAAGGATAAATCAAATTACATTACATATTTATACTGCTTACTACTCTACCCTTAGGAAGACTAAATGATCAGAAAGAACTATTTTAATGTTCTCCAGGTCTTTCTTCTTCCATCCTTTATGCCTTGCATCAAGGTCTCAAGATTTCTTCCCCTTTTAGAAGGTTCTATAAAATGTGAGGAAATGTTTCAGAGCTCTTTTAAATAGGCATGTTTCCTTTTTATTCTAGATTTCTTCTGATACCTTCTTACTAGAGTCTTTTTCATAAACATTAATAGAAATTCAGCTAGAAGAAGAACCCTTTGGTTATGTTTATAAGCATGAAGATATGTGGTGGGAGATCTGATATTTTCAGATCATTCCAAAAATGCTTATAGATTAAATTGGATGGAGAACAAACATTTACAGAAGTGGCAACAAATCTCTATTCCAATTTTTTAACAATTTTTACTACTGATGATTGTAGATTCATTATATATGTACTCTAACAACTAAGTAAATGTACTTAAGAAGATGAAAATTGGGTAAGACCAGAGTATAAAAGGAAATAATTTATAATGGAGATAAACATAATTTTCAAAATACATACAAATATATACTTATATATATACACACACACACACACATATATATGGAGAAGATACTAAATGATTAGAAAAGAGTTGCAGCTAGAAATATCACTCCCCTCAAATTAAAAAAGGGGATCAGAAGATCATAGAAACATATATCTACTTTACCTTTATTATAAAATCTCTATAAGAATAAGTCTCATGTATATCAAGGATATGCTCAAAAATATGAGGAAAAATTATAAAACTTAAAAAAAATTCCCATAGAATCATAAACCTTCACATTCATGTGATCAACTGAAAAGTATAACATTACATTTATGTAACACTAATGATTAGAATTGAGCTGTAAAAGTAAATTAATGAAGAATACTTATTGTTCAGATGATATAATATAGCTGAATGGGCATCTCATTGAATTATTCCATCACAATATATCTTTATAGGAACCTCAGTGAACAGGAAAATATGATTCAGAGATACATTTGAGAAATTGTGCCAGGTTTTCAGTGATTCCCAAGCTTTTCCCTGGCATACAGTCCACTTTATCCTGTTAATATAATATTTTTCATGGATGCTTTTTAACTCATGGAACACCATACACAATCCAAAGAATGAGGGAAACATTATCAATGATGATTTTTACCTAAGAAGAGGCCGACCAAGGACCATCCAGGAAATAAATGACCATAAAAAGTGGGTTAGTCATGTGTCTAAGGTAAAGTAGAAAATTGAGGTCTTCACTGACAGAAAGAAAGGTTCCAGGCATTGAGCTGATCATCTTTAGAGGGTATATAGGTAGACATGGATAAGAATCCAAAAGGAAAAGATGATGAATGCATTTTAATCTGATCCATTACAGTTTGTAATCACATTAAGTAGACTTTAAAAAGTACACCACCACAACTAAGCCTCCCTTGAATCTCTGATGTTTAATTTGAGGCATAATGATAAACTAGTATATCCAAAGGCCATATAGCAGAATATAAGTGCTAGTGAATTCTACTAATCTAAAGAAATATCTCCTTATGACCTCAGTGACAGACTATATTTCTGCTGCCTGAGCTTCATCAACAAGACTGGTCAATGGGTGATTAACTAATTTTTAAAAGATTGATTTAGATCTATTCAAACTTCTTTCCCTTAACATAGTTTTCTTTAAAAAATGTATTTATATTCAATAAATAATGCATTTGTTAAGCACCTCCTTCTTATTCATTAAACACCACTGTTATGAATACTGGAGATACAAAGAGAGGAAGTAAAAGCCCTTG
Organism: Sminthopsis crassicaudata; assembly: GCF_048593235.1. Classification (NCBI taxonomy): domain Eukaryota; kingdom Metazoa; phylum Chordata; class Mammalia; order Dasyuromorphia; family Dasyuridae; genus Sminthopsis; species Sminthopsis crassicaudata. Next base: position 265,350,997 of record NC_133619.1, on the reverse strand, counting down.
CCCAAAGAGTCTATTGGAGGAGACATTCATAAATAATTATGTACAAAATTAATATAAGCAGAATAATTGCAAAATAATTAAGGAGGCCTCTAACAGTTGAAGGGACTTCTTGCAATGGGATTTTCTTAATCCTCATTCTTCTTGATTTTTCCTGAGTATTTGACACTATCCATCCCTTATCTTTTCTTTGTGGCCCATTGATAGTCATATTTCTGGGGCCTTGATTCATCTATTTTGTTAGTTTTCTTTGTTTCTGTTAATACATTATGGAACTATTTCTGTATAGATTTTTTTTAAAGGTATTCATGCAAAATTTGAATGCATACTAATGTTGGCTTTTGTTTTTGATTTTGATTTGAAATTTCCAAAATTTAGTATTAACTTGAGGTAGGGGAGAACTTAATCTACATTTTAATAGATAAAGATAATCCATCAACAAATGTGCTTAGGCATGGCAAAATAACTTAAACTTTTAATTTAAAAGCATGTTTGAGTAGAAATTTATCCTGCTTTGTACCCTTCAAAAGTTTTCTTTTAATAAATTCACACTTTTTTCAAAATTTTCTAATTCTAATTTCAGCTTTTGTACAGAGGAAGTTTTCACTCCAGCATGAGCTTTTGATACTCTCTGGACCTAATATTTATATTTGAGTCAAGCTATAGAATAAATGGTCAAACAAAGGAAAGTAAATTTAAAAATAAATTAAATTTGTACTGTCATACAATTTTAATATTTCATTTCTTTAATCTTATAACTACAGTACATCTCTGGGGAAAAATATGAGACCATCTAGTTATATATGTAATCTCAAACAGATATATAGCTTTCTGTATTCTGACCTTTGAACAGTAACTGGGGTGGTATTGATTGTGATGGAATTACTTATATATGTGGTTTCAATTTTACCACAGGAGAAAACTTACTATTTGTTGGATACCTTGCCATACCCAGCCCCTGTCACTTACAGTATCAAAATTCCAAATAGATTAGATTTTTCCTACCATTGTTTTTGTTTTCTTTTCCATTTGATGTAAAAAAGGACAATGTACCTTAAAACAGTACATTAAATGGATAATTTGTAGATGCACAATGTATATTCATGAATACATACATGTATTTATATTTGTATATATACGTGCATTCGTATATATACATACACACACATATATATGTGTATATATATAAACTTATTCATATATTGCTTGGATAATGGTACCTTCAACAATAATATAGGATTTCAGAAAAGAGGAAGATTTTAAGGGAAAGGTTGAATAAACTGAATTTGAGATGTAAACATAATAATAATTCTTGTAAAAGATCATTACTCAATCCAGGAAAACATATATATTAACAGGCAGTAAATGAGGAAGGAGATGATAGTTTTATTTTTTCTTGTGGTTTATTAATTCTGTAGTGATCTGCATAGTGAGCAGTGAAAATTCATAAAGATTCTTCCTCCCTCTTTTTTTTTTTTAAGTGAGGCAATTGGGATTAAGTTATTTTCCCTGAGTCACACAGTGTTGAGTGTCTGAGGTTGGATTAGAACTCATATCTTCCTGACTTTAGAGCCACTGCTTTATCCATTGTATGAATGACCTGCCTCTAAAATTCTTAATAGTATAAAATTGTAGCATTTATATTAAATATATGTGGCTTAAGAAGGTAGACAGAGAGGAGAAAGATTATTTCTGACAAAATCTTCTAGAATTCATCTAACCCTACCTATGTTATACTTGAAAAAAATGAATTTATGCCTTAGTAAAGATCTGATAAGAGAAGATCTTCTTTATGTTTTGCTGGTAATTTCCTACTAAGATTATATTTCCCTTCCACACGAAGTTAAAAAGTTTCTACACAAGCAAAACTAATGTAAACAAGATTAGAAGGGAAGTAACAAATTGGGAAAACATTTTTACAGTTAAAGGTTCTCATAAAGGCCTCATCTCCAAAATATACAGAGAATTGACTTTAATTTATAAGAAATCAAGCCATTCTCCAATTGATAAATGGTCAAAGGATATGAACAGGCAATTTTCAGATGATGAAATTTAAACTATTTCCACTCATATGAAAGAGTGTTCCAAATCACTATTGATCAGAGAAATGCAAATTAAGACAACTCTGAGATATCATTACACACCTGTCAGATTGGCTAAGATGACAGAAACAAATAATGATGAATGTTGGAGGGGATGTGGGAAAACTGGGACATTGATGCATTGTTGGTGGAGTTGTGAAAGAATCCAACCATTCTGGAGAGCAATTTGGAAGTATACCCAAAAAGTTATCAAACTGTGCATACCCTTTGGCCCAGCAGTGCTACTACTGGGCTTACATCCCAAGGAAATACTAAAGAAGGGAAAGGGACCTGTATGTGCCAAAATGTTTGTGGCAGCCCTTTTTGTAGTGGCTAGAAACTGGAAAATGAATGGATGTCCATCAATTGGAGAATGGTTGGATAAATTATGGTATATGAATGTTATGGAATATTATTGTTCTTTAAGAAATGACCAACAGGAGGAATACAGAGAGTCTTGGAGAGACTTATATCAACTGATGCTGAGTGAAAAGAGCAGAACTAGGAGATCATTATACACTTCAACAATGATACTATATGAGGATGTATTCTGATGGAAGTGGATATCTTCAATATAGAGAAGAGCTAATCCAATTCCAATTGATCAATGATGGACAGAATCAGCTACACCCAGAGAAGAAACACTGGGAAATGAGTATAAACTGTGAACATTTTTTTTCTTTTTTGTTTTTCTCCCCAGATTATTTTTACCTTCTGAATACAATCCTTCCTTTGCAACAACAACAACAACAACAAAATTCGGTTCTGCACATATATATTGTACCTAGGATATACTATAAGATATTTAATATGTATGGTAATGCCTGCCATCTAGGGGAGGGGATGGAGGGAAGGAGGGGAAAAATTCAGAACAGAAGGGAGTATAAAGGATAATGCTTTAAAAAAAATTACCTATGCATATGTACTGTCAAAAAATGTTATAATTATAAAAATTAATAAAAAAAAGATTACAGATGTATGCTAAAGGAAAAAATGTTATTGTTATTTTCAACTTGGTGGAAGGTATCTTTTAAATACATTTAATTTATGATTTTCTTTATATTTTCTATTGAAATAGTCATATAATTAAATTTGATTTCTTAATAAATTAAAAAAAAAAGATTATATTCCCCTCCAGATCCTAGGTTGCAATTGTCTGACAGAAAAGCCTTCAAATATCTGTGAGACCAATGGGCTGGAAGTAAAGGGATATCATTATTGTTTAAAAAAAAAAAATGACTAGGAAGAAGAGTACAGACAATTCCAGACATGCAAGGGAAATGATAAGAAGAACTAAGCCCTGAGGCAGACCAAGAAAGATTCAATGGATTTGCAAGATAATTTGACTACTGACTGAGCTATGAAGTACAAATTTCAAACTGAGGACACTCTAAAGGTCTGCTATTTGTGAATAAATGCTGTGGGAAGTTACAGGCAGGAAGTGGAATGATAACTGAGAGCTAGTACCTAGATTTTACCCTGTTTTTCATTTTATGGGCAGAAATTTAAAAGAAAAAAGCTTATTTTCTGGACTGTGTTAGAGATGGCAAAATAGGCAATATATTCATTTGGGGAATGGTTGTTGAGAATATTTGTTTTTTCAACATTTCCCTTTTTTTGGTTCCAATTAAATTCTCTTAATGATTTTTGGTTATTTTTTGCCCTAGGTTCCTGATAATTTGTTAATAAATGAGTACCTAGACCTGAGTTGACTCTGGAGATTCTTAGTTTTACATTGAGATGAAGATTCAAAACATGAGTAGTAGACTTACATAAATCCAAACACACACACACACACACACACACACACACACACACACACACAAACACACATGCACAAAACCAAGTTTACAAGGAATTAGTAATAGCTGGGCTATGATTGACACAAACAAGAAAATCAATTAAATGTTATGACTTGATCTGTGAGAGCAATTAACTATTACTCCTCCATTCCCCTTTTTTTAATTCTGCAAAAATTTAGCCGTTCCCCTGAAACCACATAGAGGGAGAACCCTCTGCTTTCTTTTTCTATGTGAATGCAATGTGGTATATGTAGAGCTAAAAGTGAAGAGATTTGAATTCAAGTTCACTAACTAGCTATGTTACCCTGGGCCAGTTATTTCCTCTTTCTGCTTCTAGTTTCTTAATCTATAAAATAAAGAGATCAGACTAAAAGATGAATCAGGTCCTTTCCAGTTCTGAAATTCTGTGATTTTGTGGCTTTTCTTGCCTTATGTTGAGATTAATATGGTTAGTGGCAAAGGAGAGCAAGGAGAAAAAATATAAACTACAATTTTCATTTATATGGTACAATAAAGTTTGGAAAATACTTCACATGTTGTGTCCTTTGATCCTACCAACAACTATATCCAAAACCCTGAAAGAATGATAACAATAGGGAAATTGTTTTTCATAACAGTGAATGACTGGGAGTGGGAGCAGGATGAGATAAGGTGCTTTGTTTTGTTCATGGGAAAGGTAACCTGGCACAATGGAAAGAGTACTGGACTTGAATTTTGGTCTTGTTCTGCCACTAACTCAGTTTCTTCATCTATAAAGTGAAGGTGTTGAATAAAATGGTTTCTAATGCCTTTCGAAGTTTAATGTTCTATGCCTCTAGGAGCTGAATTCTCCCAAATAAGTGAATAAGAGAATCCAGGTGAATCTTGGGATAGGCTGGAATAACAACAGGCAATTGGAAAACAAATTCCTCCCTCTCTCTCATCAGGTGTTCTTTTTTGATGTTTGTAGCTAACCAAAATGATGTGGCAATGCAGAAGAGTCAAGTCATCTTGGAAGGATGCTTACTAGTTCCCCACTGAGAGCAAGGCAGCTGACTATAAAGTTTAAGAATATGTAGTGTAGAGACAGACCAGAACAGGTTAGTCTAAGCTAAACTAAAGAATATAATCAGAAATGAAAGGAGGATCCACGACTGTTGTTAGACTCCTTGATAAAAGATGATAACCCTCTAGAATGTACATGATATTAAGGATTATCGTAATCACCTCTATGTTATTATCCAAGACTATAGAAAATAATAATCAATCTGCTAGGTGTTTATAATCAGAACTTCTCTGAATTGAAAGCTAAACATCTGCCAATCAATTTAGATTACAAAAAAACCCAGTAATTTGGAGAATTTTATATCACACTCATCTATTTTCTTACTTTTCAAGAGGTAGCAAAAGTACTCCAGGGGTCTGGGAAGTTTTGTTCTGAATATCTTAGTCAAATGTAAAGGTTTCTACCACATTTTAGTTCATGATCAGGAAGGAAACTGATTTTTAAATAAATTTATGGGAATTTACATATTAAAAGGATTGTTTGTCCCTTTTGAAGTAACTATCCTAAACTATATACTTAATGCAACAATGTTAGCATTATTCAAAATATTTTTGAAATCTCTAGTTTTGAATTTCCTTTAAAAAGTAATCGTACTTGAATTGAGGTATCACAAAAGGTACAGATACCATAATTGAGCCAATTAATCAATAAATCATCAAATTACGTATTAATGAATTATACTACTATAGTGTGTGACCCAACTTTTATTCTTTTATTGAAAGGATGATAAGACTTTTGGCTATTGAATGGAACTTCTGGTGAATAATTAGAAAGATCAAATTACACACACACACACACACACACACACACACACACACACACACACACACACACACACACACATACACAGAGTTACCTAAAGCTTGATGAAGTATGAGTAAATCCAGTGGTGGAAAATTCTAGTTCAGGCCAATAACTTTCTTTGTCTTTTCTTTTTTCTCACTCATTGAACTTGATACTGGAAAGAAGGGATAAGGACTCAAGACATCCAGTTAGTAGCTAAGAGGTAAACTATGGGAATGCAGATTATGGCTAAAAAAAAAGAAGAGGCTACAACTTCATTTTTCCAACCCAATATCTGGGAAATTACAGGTCTTAAGGGTAATATGGAGGTGAAGGGGTAGGGTAGTTATCTAGACTCTAACTTGGTCATGTTGATGATTGAAAAACTGACTCTCTTAGACATTATATATAGCCAGGGTTAGAGAACATTTATACTGAGAACAAACATGGATAAAAATGCATACAGAAAGATAATTACTCGAGAGAGGAAGCAGTTCAGGAAGGGTGACCTGTCATATTAGAGAGAAATGCTGGCTATGGGTCACTGACTCTCAGTCAGTAAACAGTCCCAGTAGAACCAAAAAGTTGTGTTATTTTTCTGTCATATGTATTTTCTCTATATATGCTTTGCTAACTATATTTTAATTTTGTGCTCACTCTTCCCTGTATTTGTGATTAGACTACATACCTTTGGGGCGAATGCCTGACACCAACTTTAGCTTTTTAGGAATACCTTTTCTTTATAGAGTCCTAATTGAGTCTGTCAACTGACAATGAAAAGGAAAACTGATGAGTGACAACACTAGAAATCTAGCTCTTGATGATCATCAACAGAATCTTCAGTAGTAGAAGTAGAGTATTGTATCTACTCAGTAAAAACAAATCCTAAATATTTGAAGGTAGAACATTTTTGGAAAGAAACACAGATCATTTGGAACAAAGTCTAGTTCTCAAATGTTTGTTCTCAGTATCCTGACACTATTAAAAATTATGGAGGATCTGCCCAAAGAGTGTTTTTTTTTTTTTTTTTTTGGTCTGTGAGGGTTATATTTATAGATATTTACCATAGGAGGAATTAAAGCTCAGTATTCTCTGGCCCACTTTGAAAACCACTAATCTACACAACAAATATTGAAGCTGGGCAATATAATGTTTATCCTAAAATAAATTCTGCCTATAATGATAAGGATTTCTTTATGTTTCATACTAACAGAAGGTAATTCCAAAATCCATTAAAATGTTGACAATATTAGAATGAAAGTGTAGCTTCTCAACATAATGACAAATGTCTTAAATAAGTCATCCCACTCTCAGGTAGAAAGTAACTTTTTTGAGGGCATACTGTTTCATTTTATCCATGTATCATCAGGGCTTTACAGAATATTTAGTATACAGTAAATGCTTAATAAATGCTTGTTGAATTGAAATGACTTGAATTGTTACCACTAAAATAAATGGGAAAATTCTGACATGATTATATAAAAATAATTAATCATAGCAGTACGTATTTTCTCAAGATTTTGTTGATACTTTGATTACTCTTCAAATTTCAAACAAGCTAAAGCAATTTTTGACACATTTTCAATGAGTTTCAAGGCAGTGCTAAATTAATGATTACATTATTTGAAATAATAGCAAAAATAATGAATATTTAAATTGAGGATGTTATTGAAATTCCTCCCCCTCCTTAACTTATTTATAATATTATGTAAAAAGTGATCAGAGAAACACTTCAAACTTGTCATATTAGCTTTACATATTGTTTATCTATACATCAGCTAAAACATTTGGGAACCTTATTATTTGGGGAAACAAAAAAAAGTTTTTGGTGACATGGAAAATTTTGAGATAAGTAGATAAGGAGAGATATAAAGATGATTTTATAAAATAAGTATAAGCCAAATGAAGAAAAATTAAAAGAAAGACCTAGCTAAATTAAGGAAGAGAAGGTAAGGGTCAACTATTATTATTCGGGTACATGAAAAATTTTCACATTAGGCAATTACCTGGCTTTCAGAGTTGTTAAACTAGATGTTAGCAAAGGATAATGTGGGTGGTGGAGAATGTTAAATGAAAGGGATTTTTATAATCTCTGGAGATATAAATTATATTTTCTTCAAACTTCTATGGAGAGAAGAATATAAAATCCTGTAATCCCTCTATTCACTATAACACCAATTGTCTGCAGTTTGTTTTCTGTCCCCAATACTGTTCTCCTGAAACTATTATCAATGATTTCCAATCACCATATTACATCATGTCCTTCAGAATTCATCCAAGGCTGCTTTGTAATACTTGACTAATGATTATATATTGCTTCTTGGAATACTTTCTTCTATTGGTTCTCTCTTGGTTCTTCTTTCTTTTTTTTGTCTATTCTCCTTTTTCATTTTTACATCCTAGCCTCTAAATGTAAGCAATTACTAAGACTCTTCACAATATAGTGTGACCCTCCCAGACTTTAGAGAGGAGGAAGAATAACTTGATCCCTTACAGTTCCTTTTTACCTCATGCTTATACATATAAACTCCTCATGTTGGCACATAAATTATTCACCATATTGTTTACAATAATTCCCAATATTGTTCCAGAGAATTTTTTTCAGACATACTTCACATTATTTATAGGATCAAAGAAACTCATATTTAAAGTGGAAAGATAACTTTCAACTCAGGGAGGCAATGGAGTCCATTTTGTAGATGAAGAAACTAAGGCACAGAGAATTTAAGTGAGTTTTTTAGGGCTACATAATTAATAAATCCATGTCCAGTGCCTCATCTATTAGTGCCTCTTTTATACTCTTCAATTCCATTCTATCCCTGTTCTTTCTATCTATCTATCTATCTATCTATCTATCTATCTATCTATCTATATATTTTTTAACCCCCTCTGAGGCTGGGGTTAAATGACTTGCCCAGGGTCACACAGCTAGGAAGTGTTAAGTGTCTGAGATCAAATTTGAACTCGGGTCCTCCTGAATTCAAGGCTGGTGCTCTATTCACTGCGCCACCTAGCTGCCCCATTCTATGTTCTTAAAGTCCTATTTTCTGACTCTGTGCTTTCATATAGGTTACACCCTGTATACATGCCTTATAATTTATATCCACCGTGGTATCATTTCTAAGACTCCTAAACTTATTAATAAAGTTTCAGCTCAGATGCCATCTTCACAGGAAATTCTTTCTTGTTGGCATAACTCCTCAGATGAAGTTACTTATGTTCTCTTTCTCTGGACAGTTTTTCACTTTTGTCCTGAGAACATAGGAAAATGCTTTGTATGTATATATGACTGATGAAAATGCTTATTGAAATTAAAATTGAATTGTATAAATAATTTTCTCTCTCTCTTTTTTCCCATAAGCATTTTATTTTATTTTATTAATTTTATAATTATAATTTTTTTTGACAGTACATATGCATGGGTATTTTTTTTTACATTATCCCTTGTATTCACTTTTCCAAATTTTCCCCTCCCTCCCTCTACTCCCTCCCCTAGATGACAGGCAATCCCAGACATGTTAAATGTGTTACAGTATATCCTAGATACAACATATGTGTGTAAAACCAAATTTCTTGTTGCACAGTAAGAATTGGATTCCTAAGGTATAAGAAACCTGGGTAGAAAGACAGTAGTGCAAACATTTTACACTCAATTGTATGAGTAATTTTTAAAAGAAAAAAGCATTGAGAAAAAAATCCTAGAACAAATATCTATTTCTAAAAAGGAAAACATACTACTAAAATCAAGCCAATATGAACAATTTTCACTTCCTTCTCTTCCCTCCATCAATTTTACATTTTCTTTTTCAAAATTTTTCATTAATTGTTGCATTTATTTTTCTTTATGGGGAGTAGTATATATATGATAAATATTCTATTAAAAAAGGTTCAGGGTTAGACATGAAAAGGATCATAATATCACAATCAGATTGCCCATATCTTTTTTCTCAATATTGATGATTTTTATTTTTATATCACATTCAATTCTGAATAAAGCCTTCCTCTCCTCTTTAAATGCCCATCAACCTTTTCCTTTTTAACAGTTATTTTTTAAAGGAAAAATAGCTAAATATAAAAAACCCAAAACATTTGTAGCTTATGTAATTTCCATGTAAAGATTCTTGCAGCTGGAATGAATGAAGTAAAGAATGTTTTTTTCCTTCTCTCTTTGTCACTGTAATCACAGAACAGTTTCAAGTTTTTATTATTCACATTTACATTGCTATAACCATTGTATATTCCAAGGTAGTAAGAAAAATATATTATATCCAAGGGGGTAAGAAATTAAATGAACAAATAAGCATATGGAAACATATATATATATTATATGTATTACACATATATATCCATATGGATATAAGATACATATTTTCTTACCTCTTTGGGATATATACTTAATAGTAGGATATCTGTGTCAAAAGGAACAAGCATTTTAGTCACTTTTGGGGGTATAATTCCAAATTTCTAGAATTGTTAGAACAATTCACAGCTTTGCCAACAGTAAATTATTAAAGCTCCACTTTGCATATGTTGCCCTGCCAGGGCATCTACAAAATACCTATATTGCTCCCCTTCTTCCCACTTTCTTGCCCTTTTTATTTGTTGTCTCATCCTTAAGATTGTAAGCTCCTAGAAGACAGACTTTCTTTTTTATTAATTGTATTTTTAGTGATAAGCACAATTCCTGGCACTTAATAAATGTTTGTTGCATTTGCTTGGTTTGGCATTAGTATATTTGTCTTCCTTTAGCCCTTCTAAGATGGATTAGTTTGATATAAAGTAAAACCTCCAAAATGTAAAATCCTCATTTTTAGTGAATTGAAACAACATTCCATATTTGGAATAATTGTTAATACTTTGTAATTATTCTTCTTAGACTGTTCATATCTTTTTAACATTCAACTATTGGGAAATGACTCTTGTACTTATATATAATGAGTTAATTTTCTATGCAATTTAGATGTTAGATACTTTTCAGAGATTTTTAATGAATTTTTTCACATTGATAGTTCTTTTCCTCATTCTCATTGTACCAAATTTGTTCATGCATAAAATTTTCCCTTTCATTTATATGAAATTGTCTATTTTATCGTTTATAATCCCCACTCTCTTATTGGCAATAATACTCCACCTGGTTATAGTTGTGAACAATATCACTATCCATTTTCCTCAGATGATACGACCTTTTAGTCAAGTATCTATTTGTTACTCAAGTATACACTGAGAAGCATTTTGGTTTCCAACATCATTCAGTTAAACATTACCAGTGATCTCTTAATTTCTAGTTATAATAACCTTTTAAAAATCATTATCCTTTTTGACATCTTTGCAAATATTCTGCTTTCTTGTTCTTAAGCAAGATGCTGTTCTTTTTTGTTTCTTCCAATTGTCTGAGCAGTCTTTAGTCTTCTTCACTCATTATTCATCCATAGTAGTCATGAACACTAACTATTGGAATGCCCCAAAACTGTATCCTGAGTCCTCTTTTCTTTCTGTATGCTGTCACTTTGTGATCCCTTCCATTTCCAATCTTTCTCAATAAAGATCACTTCTGGATCTATATATCTATTTTTAGTATCTCTCCTGAGTTCCAGTTCTACATCACTAACTGCTTATTGGACATTTTAAACCAGATGTCCACTGTCTCAAACTCAACATATCTGAAAACAGAATCACTTTCATATCACCATGAAACATTGGAAGATGACTCTATCAAGTACTCAAGACACAAATAAATTACAAAATATTCTTCGTAGCAATGCAAAATAAATAAATAATTTTCAGAATATTAATTACTCAAGATTGAGCTGAATCAGCATAATATAAATTATGCTATTACTTATTTTAATGCATGAATGCTACACATTCATACTACCAACAGGCTATTTTCGAGAGATGGTACTACAAAAATGCTAATTTAGAGGAATAAAGACTCTAGAATCACAAGGAAAATAATAAAATTATACTTTCAAATCTAAAATAACATTATTGAACAACTATCAAAAGTAAGGAGAACACTCTGTAAGAATGTGTATGTCTGAGCCAGCTTTCTTAGGGGCCATGAAATGATACTCTCTGGACTTGTTCTACCAGTGAGAGGTCAGCTATATCATCTTTTCTAGGTTCCAGGTAAACTTCTGAGGAGTTGGAGGTCATAATCTTCTCTTACCTCTCTCCCTTCCAAACTTTAAATTTAGGTAAAAATCTTTTAGTCCTAAGAAGTTTTTCTTTGTATTGACCTATTTTATGTTTCTTTCTAATTCTTGTCTGTTCTGAATTTTGTTTTTAATAATTAATAATTCTTTCCCTTTTTCTTATCCCTGTGTCTCTAAAAGATTATCTGGAATAACAAATCTGAATGCCCTCTTCTATAATGTTTTTTCATTTTGGGATGGTATTGCACATTTTAAATTTTTTAATGTTGTGCTTTGTTATTAGAAATAACATTTCATGAGGAAAGAATTGTTGTATTAAAGCAGCATAATGTAATATGCTCTTTATATTCAAAACAGTGCCTAGCACACAGTAGGCATGTAAAGAATGTTTATCAATTGATATGTTGGTTTAAATCTTATTTTTTCAAACTAATTTAGTAGTTTTCACAGAAATTCTTACTTAATGGAGTAAAGAGGGAATCTTTCCTCAAGTAGTTTAATATGATTGTATTTAATCTGTATCAGATTATTTTAATTAGGTTACAATTCTCTTCTATGTTTTGAATAATGAGGCCTAACCCTATTCTCTGCCTTTATCATGCCTCACAGCTTCTAAAACCAGATTATATACTCTTTATTTCTTTGTAATCCATAATATCTTGGGTTTTAGTTGACTTTGGGGATTCATATATCCCTTTTTGTCAGGTGGGATGAATACTAGGTTGTTGTGTTTACCCTTTTTATGAAAAAGACATTTTCCTAATTTTAAATTCTCTTTATATAAAACATATTGAAAAATATTTTTCTATTTCCACAAAAATACAGTTCTTACTCCACCATTTTGGGAATGCTCTTCAATCATACCTTTTCCTGTTCTAGGGTAAGAGTTTCCTTCTACTCTCCTCCCCTATCTCAGTCCTTCCCAATTTATTTTTTAATCCTATTCTTCCACATACCCCATTATTCTTGAGAGACTAAAGAAATTCCTACCACCATGTTATGTGGCTCCTGACTGGAAGGCTTCTGGCAGAATAAGGAAAAGAATTACATGGGATGAGACGATGCGGGTGACTTGTGGTCTGTTACCACTCGAAGGAATACCCACATCAATGAGATCATGGATTCATTGAAGTATTATTGATTTGAGAACACTGGGTGTTACAACTTCCAATGGAATGATTTTCATGGTATTTCTCACTTGTAAACTTTGTCTCAGAAGGTCAAATTTTCTGGTTTCCAATGAATACTGTGGTTGTACCTGTGGTTACCCACTAACTTCTCATCTGCCTTGCTTAGCTGATAACAGGCAAATAGGGAACGGAGCTTTTATTACACACACACACACACACACACACACACACACACACACACAAACACACACACCCCGATTGGTACTACTCTGGTCATCTTATTTGAATAATAAAAGCAATATAACCAATTACTGTCTTCACTTTGTACCACCATTATAGTTATCATATATAATTTTAATAAACCAACTTCAAGCATTAAAAAGCTCAGGGAAAAAAAAAAAGATCTTTCGCTTCCTCCTAATCCTTTGTATACTTTTCACTGTCACTTATGGATTTCTTCAAGAATTAGTTCACTTCACAGACCTTATCAGTTTTAGATTCATAGCAAAGGGGAATAGAAATAGTGATAGGAATTGGACCTGTGATTTCATTGATTTAATGGACACTTGGATAATGACATTCCCTCTGCCAATGGACATTGGAACCTTCTTTGTAAAATATAAGAAAGGAGAATGTTTCTTTAAAATGGTTGAGATAAATGAAAATATGAGGTAGAAATCAATAGCTAGAGATGGCAGGAACCAGGATGCCTCAAACAGGAAAAGAGCCAGTGACGTGGAGATACCTTCTCATCAGTGCTCTGTGGGACGGAACTGCTGCAAAAGCTTCTGAGGCCCTGTTATCAGTGGGGTACAGGCCTGTGGTTTTCTTGCTCTTGCAACCTTCCTCTAACTGTCAGTTTATTTTTTGACAAACAGGATGCCTCCATCTGAAGCTGACAGCATCTCAACCTCTTTGTAAAAAAAGAGGTAGTTCAGCTCCACCCCACACCCAAGGCCCAGCGTCTATTTCAGGAGACTTTCCAGAGAAGTGAAAAAGCTACAGGTGCAGTCTAAGAAGTACAGGGGCTGGGCGTTAGGATGGAAGTAAGGAGCAGGGAAAGGAAACTTCACCCTTTTCAGAAATGGAACCAACAATGTAGAAGTGGTTAGCTTAGTGACAAAAGGCCAGTGCACTTAAGTAAATTTTATTCACAAAGCAATTGAGTCCTCAACAGTTTTCTAACTGAAGGTTAGTCACTTGGGAGCTACCAGCCTTTTAATATCATTTCATTGTTTTAAGAAGCCTTGGGCTAATTATATTGACAATTTCCTTTTCTATAAAATGAGGGTGTAACATGTATTGCTCTAGGTTCCTTCCTACTCTGAGATTCTATGATTCTAAGTTTCTGTGCTTTCTCTATATAATTTCCACAGGAGAGTTTAAATTAAATTAGATAATATTTAAATGTAGGTAACAGTTTAAAATTAATATTAAAAAGGAGCATAAATACCTGCCTTAATACAGGCTGTTTTTTAGAAAAAAAAAGTCAGAAAATAATGAAAGTTAATTCCTTGACAAGAAATACTGATATAATTTGTCATTTCCTTCTCCAGAGGATTAAGGTAAATAGAGTTTAAGCCCAGGGTCACATAACTACTAAGTGTCTGAGGCCAAATTTGAACTCAGGTCTTCCTAACTAGGCTTTATACTCTATCCATTGAGTCACCTAGCTGACTCAATTATTTTAACTATCAGTTATTAGAGTAGATGCACAATAAATGTTGAATGAATTTAATATAGAGAAATGTTCTCAGAACCAATGGTTAAAAAATGAAGCTTTCTAGAAGAAAATAGTTTATAAAGGCTATTATCATAAGTAAGTGTATAAACCCATAGTCCAAATTTCTCAACACAATACACATAGAATTATTAAAAACTAACATAAAGGCTATATGTTAAATTATGGCTTAAACATATTGAATTCCATAAAACACTAACTATTTTATGAACACTATTGTAGGATTGGGAATCTTATGTTCATTTTCAGAATGTCACTCTGCTGGTCTGAAACCTTTAATAACTCCTATTAATTACAAGAAGCAGTCACTACAATAGCAGCCTTTTATAGTCTATGAGACAGTGTATGGGTGATAGACTTCTAATCAGGAAAATTTCCACATTTGATACTGTCTGGATAAACATAAGCAAGTCATTGCTTATGACCCTCAGTTTCTCCATTTGAAAAATGAGAAGGTTGTACCAGGCAACTCTTATATTCTCTTTTGGATCCAAATTTTGTGATCTACTTTATTCTATACAAATTCTTCTCAAATCAAATTGGCACTTTGATTGTCCTCAAAACCCTCCTTCTTTTTTGTTTATAAAACTTTTCTCATAATGTGGCTTTCCTCATTCAGTCTCTAGCTTTTCTTTTGTCAAAAAAATATTTTTTATCATTAGGAAATTAAAGAACAGAAAAAAAGAACAGTTCTCCTATGCAAAGATCCACAACAAAAAGTTCCATGAGACACTAGGATAGTCTATAAAGTATAACCTTTCTTTTTCTTTTTCTTTCTTATATTACAAATGTAATTCAATAGTTCAATCATAGATCACTTTGTGTCTATAAACATCTTTCTGCTCTTTATATCTTCTTAAAGATTCAATGGCACTCTTTCCTTCCTTTTTTTTCAGTATCACTATCACTAGCCCTTATTTCCTCCATTACCCTGCAACCCACGCTAAACAAAAGTCATTCTTTGTAGTAGATAAGTATAGGCAAGAAAAAAAAATTCATATTGGCTGGATCTGAAAATGTTCATCTAATTCTTCACCACTATCAATGAACATTTATTAATCCACTGTTAGGTACTAGACATTATACTAGTTAGTAGTTGGGAATAGAAGTATAAAGGATGAAACAATCTTGAATTGTGACTAATTTATGATATAATGAGGAATCTAGTCATTACTTCTTGCTCTAGTCTGTTACCTCTTTGTCAAGAGGTGGAAAACATGATTCATCATCAGTCTTATGGAGTCTTTGATCACAGTTTTGAAGTATTCACAGTTGTTTCCCTTTCCAATGTTATATATAGTATATAAATGGCTCTCCTGGTTGTACTTACTCCATTCTACATGACTTCCTACAATCCTCTCTCTGATTTCTCTGAATTTAACTCTGTTTATTTTGCACAACAAATAATACTTCATTTCATGCTGAAAATGATTTCAATCATTTGTTAATTGATGTGCATTTACTTTATTTCTAAGTCTTTACTGCAAAAAATATCCTGTTATAAATATCTTTATACATGGTAACATTTTCCCTCTTTTTTATTAAAAGTCTTTCCTGTAAAAGTCTAGTAGCTATCAACATACAGTTTTAAATTGCTTGCTAGAATTATTGGACCATTTTACAATTCCACCAACAATGAACAAGCGTGTATATCCTCTCTAAATCCATCCAACAACAATGTTTGTCATCTTTGGATAGGTGTATAGTAGAAATGTAGAGTTATTTTAATTTACATTTTTGTAATCATTAGCCATTGATAGCTTAAAAATGATGTTCAGTCTTTTTTTTTTTTGGGTAATGCTATTCATAATTTTGAACATTTTTTGAACAGGCTATTGTTCTAATACATTTCTATCAATGTCATATCTCGTGATAAATATTTTATCAGAAAACCTTTCTGTAATGATTTTTACCATAACTTTTACATTCTAATTTTAATAATATTTATTCAATTTGTGCAACTTTTATAAATTGTATGTCACTAAAAATGTCCTTTTATCTTTTATAATCATCTTATTTAGTCAAGAACTCAAAGAAATTTCCTTTTCTTTTTTTAATGATTTGACCTTTTATATTTAGGTCATATAGTCATTTGAAGATTGTTATGGAATATGGCTTGTGTTTTGCAGTTTTCATAACAATTTTTATCATCACCAGAGTAGATGCTGATCTTAGATTTCTTGAACTCTATGACATCAAGTTAGATTGCTTCTTTATCTTTAATTTTTGTTGATCTTATCAACAATTAAATACTTTTAATTATTATCACTCTATATTTTTGTTGGGAATCTGATTCTGCTATTTCCTTTACATTCTGATATTTCCTTTGCACTTAAAATTTTTTTTCCTTTGAGACTTTTGACTTTTTATTTCTCCATATGAATTTTGGCATTGTGTTTTTCTGTAAAGTAACTCTGTGAAAGAAATGGCATTGAGTCCATCCTCTACTTAGGTGCCAACATGGTGTCAATGTCATTCCCCTCCCCACATTTCCTCACTCAATTACATGGCTCAAATATAAAATCCTTTCCTTGACTTTTCAAGTCCTTCTCAACATGACTCTGATTATCTTTTTTATATTTTATTCCACTCAATGCACTCCATAGTTTGCCAATACTAGTCTCTATCTCTAGACTACTTACTTGACACACTCTTTCTACTTACATCAAGTCTTGCACTGCATTATTTCAATTCTAATTTAAAATCTCACCTTCCTTAGGATCTTCTCTTACTTCTTGATGCTAATGCTTTCTCTCTGGAATTTCCAATTTATTCTGTATATATCTTTTCAGTACATAGTTGTGTGCATGTTGTCTTCTTCATTAAAATGCAAGTCCTACATAGGATAGTTTACATCTCAGACTGGTGGAGGAGGAAGGAATTTATGACCAAAGGAGAACTAGAGATCATTATTGATCACAAAATAGAAAAATTTTATTGCATAGAATTAAAAGCTCTTGTACAAAAACAAAACTAATGCAAACAAGATTAGAATGCAAACATTTTTACGGTTAAAGGTTCTGATAAAAGCCTCATTTCCAAAATATATAGAGAACTGACTCTAATTTATAAGAAATCAAGCCATTCTCCAATTGATAAATGACCAAAGGATATGAACAGACAATTTTCAGATGATAAAATTTAAACTATTTCCACTCATATGAAAGAGTGTTCCAAATCACTATTGATCAGAGAAATGCAAATTAGGACAGCTCTGAGATACCACTACACACCTGTCAGATTGGCTAAGATGACAGGAAAAAAATAATGATGAATGTTGGAGGGGCTGTGGGAAAACTGGGACACTGATACATTGTTGGTGGAGTTGTGAAAGAAGCCAACCATTCTGGAGAGCAATCTGGAATTATGCCCCAAAAATTATCAAACTGTGCATACCCTTTGATCCAGCAGTGCTACTACTGAGCTTATATCCCAAAGAAATACTAAAGAAGGGAAAGGGACCTGTATGTGCCAAAATGTTTGTGGCAGCCCTTTTTGTAGTGGCAAGAAACTGGAAATGAATGGATGCCCATCAATTGGAGAATGGTTGGGTAAATTATGGTATATGAATGTTATGTAATATTATTGTTCTGTAAGAAATGAACAGCAGGATGAATACAGAGAGGCTTGGAGAAACTTACATTAACTGATGCTGAGTGAGCAGAACCAGGAGATCATTATACACTTCAACAACGATACTGTACGAAGATATATTCTGATGGAAGTGGATATCTTCAACAAAGAGAAGATCTAATTCAGTTCCAATTGATCAATGATGGACAGAATCAGCTACACCCAGAGAAGGAACACTGGGAAATGAGTGTAAACTGTTTTCATTTTTGTTTTTCTTCCCAGGTTATTTTTGCCTTCTGAATGCAATTCTTCCTGTGCAACAAGAAATTCGATTCTGCACACATATATTGTATCTAGGATATACTATAACACATTTAAAATGTATGGGACTATCTGCCATCTAGGGGAGGGGGTGGAGGGAAGGAGGTGAAAATTCAGAACAGAAGTGAGTACAAGGGATAATGTTGTAAAAAAAATCACCCATGAATATGTACTGTCAAAAATTATAATTATAAAATTAATAAAAAATAAAAATAAATAAAATGCAAGTTCTATGAAGGCAAGAATTGTCTTTTGCCTTTTTTGTTTCGCCAGTTCTTAGCACAGTTCCTGGCACCTAGTAGGTGCTTATAAAAATTTGTTGACTTGACTTGAAATCATAAATTAGAAGTATTATTATTTATATCATGTTGCCATGGCCTATTATTTTATAATAGTGCCATGCATTAATAATGAAAATAATTTCAAATAAACAAGTATAAAGGTTTACAATTTTGTAAAGAACCTTTTATAGATATATTATTTAAATTTCTATATTTATCTTATAGATAAGATGCCAAGCAGAAAATATATTCTCTGTTTTTACTGATTTTCATTTTTTAATTTTTTCCCTCAATTTTGTTGATTATACATGAAAAGAAAGATGGTTTTATATATTTATTTTCTATCCTGCTACTTAATTGAACATATTCACTTTTTATATTAACTTTTTGAGTTGAATCTTTCGGGTTATCTAAGTAAACTAGTGTGTTATTTACAAAAGTGTGATTTTCTATTCTCCTTTAATAATTACCAGAGATTTATTGACTCTGACTGTTTTTATATAATAATCAAGTCATTAACTTAAAAAATCATTTTGTTAGATTTGTCTAGTGTTTAATTTCTGGTGTTTAAAATGCGCATGAAGTCTCCAACTATTATAACTGTACTGCCTATTTCTCCTTGTAATTTATTCTTTCTTTAATTTCCTTATATTAGTATCTCTCTCTGTCTCTCTCTTCTCTCTCTCTCTTTCACTGTCTCTCTCTCTTTGTCTCTCTATCTCTGTCTCTCTCTTCAGACTATAGAGATATAAATATGTATGTGTGTATTCATACAAGTGTTGTACATGCATTGCAATTATTTTACTACTTAAGGTCCCTTTTAGCATACTTTAATTTCCTTGCTTATCTCATTAACCATGCCTGATTTTTACTCCTGATTCTTAAGGTTTTCATGAAACATATTTTTTTTTCTAGTCCCTTATTCATAATTTTAAAAATGTCTTCTTTTTATCTAAAATCTATGGATTCTTCCTATTTCAACTTTCTCAATGAAGCTTTTCTATTTCCCTCCAGTCTAGAAGAGTTCCTGTCCTTTGATTTTGGAGCAATTGTTACTGCATTGCTCATCTAAGCATTGAACATATAAAGACTTGTGATACCTCTTTTATCATCATTTAAATTTCGTATTGTTCTCTCACTATGTGCTTGTATCTTGTTTCCCTAACCATACTGTAAAACTTGAGGGAAAGAACTGTGTCATATTAATGCTGATATCTTCCATATAGCCTAATACAATAGCTTGTTCATCAGGCCATTAATAAATTAGTGGACTTTTTTTTTTTTAAAGAGCTAGTGATATTAAAAAAAAAAAGTTTAAAAAAAGTCCTTGCGCTCAAGGAGATAACATTCTGATAAGGGGAGAATGAAAAAAAATGTACTATTATACATATGTGTATGTATGTGTGTGTATATAAGCATATAGTAAAGTACTTATATATTATATATATAGTGCCATATATGTATCTGTGCATATACAGATACATTCACTTTTATTTTGCTATATATAGTGAATATATTTATATAGTAAATATAAATGTATATAGTGAAATAAAAGGGAACATATAGATATTAATATGTGTATATTTGTGAATATAAGTGAACATATACACAAATATTTGCATATACATATATTATATATGTATTTGCATATGCATACATACATGTATGTGTGTATCTGTCTAACTATCTATATTTATATATCTGTCTATCTTAGAGAGAATAATAGTGGAAATAAGGGGAAAAACCATCTGAAGAAGTTACGATTTGAATTGAATCTTGAATGAAAACAGAATGTAGACAAAGGTAGGGAGAGAGAACTAGGAAGCATATAATAAATCTAGATTACTTGCTTGTTATTGAGAAGTTGTTTGTCAGGTTGTGATTATTCAAAGATAATCTGAAATGGAAACTTTGCTTACACAGTCATTAAGAAGAGAAAAGTAGTGTAAGGAAATTGTTCTCAGTAGTCTGTTTCGTCTGCTAGGTTGATCTGAGTTCATTCTTTGTTGCTTTGGTGAGCCCAAGGCCCAACTAGTGTGATTGTTTTGGGAAAGGACTAGCTGGCATATTGTTAGCCGGCAGCCGTCATATTATATCAAGTCTTATTTTGTTTTATTTTTCCCAGGGAACTAAGAGTTGGGGAAATAGATGAACCATACAATCTATTCCTTAATATCCTCAGTATCTTATATGTGATTCAGTTCTGAATTCCTG
The DNA here is from genome assembly GCF_048593235.1 of Sminthopsis crassicaudata. Classification (NCBI taxonomy): domain Eukaryota; kingdom Metazoa; phylum Chordata; class Mammalia; order Dasyuromorphia; family Dasyuridae; genus Sminthopsis; species Sminthopsis crassicaudata. The sequence goes on along the minus strand of NC_133619.1, from coordinate 265,329,874 downwards.
GCCTAACATTCCACTTCATCAGCCAGTTTCCTGCTTTCTAATCTGTTGGATTTCAGTTTTCCAAAGAAATTTTGGCAATAATATAGTCTAGGTTTTTGATTTACGTTTGTTTCACAATGGATTTTGAAAACCACACTTCTCTCTTCAGGCAGGAATCTCCTTTTCACCACTTTAATGGATGCCTAAGTAGGAGGGGTAGCAAGAGGAAAAGGAAATAAACATTAATATAGTGCCTAACAGTTCTTATGTGGAATGTTTTTTATAAATATTATATTATTTGATCATTCTAGCAATACTGGGAGGTGAGTACAATTATTAGCCATGTATTATAGTTGAGAAAACTGAGGCAAACAAGGCTTAAGTGAATTGCCCAGGATTACATAGCTAGTAAGAATCTGAGGCCATATTTGAACTTTAGTCTTCCTGACTCAAGGCCTATTGCTCTATCTACTATGTCATTAGAGGTACTTTTCAAGCTGAGTTTTCCTTATTGCCTCTTTCTTTTCTGGTGGCAGCTCTCTTTTCTAACCCTTCTACTATTTTACCACAAATTCAATGAGTTAAAATTTAACACTAAACTTTACAGATTGTGAAAGGATTTGGGGATGTTAATGCATTGATGTCTTTCAGTAAACCATTTTCAATATGTCTTTATCTTGGCTGAAGTTTAGAGTACTAACCAGCAAGCCTTCTCTTTGATCATAACTTCTTAGAATGGAAGTCTTTCTGCTTAGTTCTGATGTACAGAAATATGGTTTTTCTTCTCTACCCTATCTCTGTCTAGGACCTGGAAGCTTTATGTGATATCTTTTTCAAAAATTTGACTTCATAGTGATAGATCTCTGTCACCAATTCTCTAGATATCCCTCTAGATTTGACCTGAGAAATTTTAAATTTGCTCTATCTTTAGTCATAAGTCTTTAAGGGGACTGACATAGATTGTTAGCAATCTTGGATTCAGATGGGCTCTCCATTTTATGCCTTTTCTCTCATGATAATTGCTTTGCAGAGTTCTAATATATTGTACTCCTGAGAAATTATCAGTTCATTTAATTTAACTGATTATCCCATTACAGAAATATATTCTATCCTAGAAGAAACAACTTCAGTAACTCTTTTCTTCCTCTTTCTTCTCTTCCTCTCTTCCTCCTCTTCTTCTTCTTCCTTTTCCTTGTTCTTCTCTTCTCTTGTTTCTCCTTTTTTCTTCAGAAGGAACTGAGACCCAATGAAATAAAATAACTTATTCTAAGTCACAAAACTAGTTAAAAGAAGAGCTAAGATTTGAATTAGATGATTTTAGTTCCTAATTCAATCCTCCTTCCACCATGACATTCTAAATACTAGAGACCCCAATTTTTTCCTACAACATTCTTTTAAAAGATTCATTCAGAAAGAATATTTACATATTGATATCAACACCAACTTGCACCTGGGGCACCTAATTGATATCTGCAATAATTTATTACCTCACCATTGTATTTTAATGTATCAAATTGGTTCTGTAGACCAGATGGATTTACATGTGAATTCTACCAAACATTTAAAGAATAACTAACTCCAATGCTATATAAACTATTTGAAAAAATAAGGATTGAAGGAGTCCTACCAAATTCCTTTTATGACACATGGTACTGATACCAAAACCAGATAGACTGAAAACAGAGAAAGAAAATTATAGACCAATCTCCCTAATGAATATTGACGCTAAAATCTTAAATAAAATATTAGCAAAAAGACTACAGAAAAAATCCCCACTATGACCAAGTGGGATTTATACCAGGAATGCAGGGCTGCTCCAATATTAGGAAAACTATTAGCATAATTGACTATATCAATAACCAAATTAACAAAAACCATATGATCATCTCAATAGATGCAGAAAAAGCATTTGATAAAATCCAACATCCATTACTACTAAAAACACTTGAGAGTATAGGAATAAATGGACTATTCCTTAAAATAATCAGGAGCATATATTTAAAACCGTCAGTAAACATCATATGTAATGGCAATAAACTGGAACCTTTCCCAGGAAGATCAGGAGTAAAACAAGGTTGGCCACTATCACCATTACTATTCAATATTGTACTAGAAACACTAGCCTTGGCAATGAGTCGAAAAAGAGATTCAAGGAATTAGATTAGGTAATGAGGAAATCAAACTATCACTCTTTGCAGATGATATGATGGTATACTTAGAGAACCCCAAAGACTCTGCTAAAAAGCTCTTAGAAATAATTCAGAACTTTAGCAAAGTTGCAGGATACAAAATAAATTCACATAAATCCTTAGTATTTTTATACATTACCAACACAATCCAACAGCATGAGATACAAAGAGAAATTCCATTCAAAATAACAGTTGATAGTATAAAATATTTGGGAATATATCTACCAAAGGAAATTCAGGAATTATATGAGCAAAATTACAAAACACTTGCCACAAAAATAAAGTCAGATTTAAATAATTGTTAAGACATTCAGTGCTCTTGGATAGGCCTAGAGAATATAATTAAGATGACAATACTCCCTAAACTAATCTATTTATTTAGTGCTATACCAATCAGACTCCCAAGAAACTATTTTAATGACCTAGAAAAAATAACAACAGAATTCATATGGAACAACAAAAGGTCAAGAATTTCAAGGGAAGTAATGAAAAAAAAATTAAGTGAAGGTGGTTTAGCTGTACCTGATCTAGAACTGTATTATAAAGCAACAGTCACCAAAACCATTTGGTATTGGCTAAGAAATAGACTAGTTGATCAATGGCATAGATTAGGTTCCCAGGGCAAGATAGTGAATAAAAATAACAATCTAGTGTTTGACAAACCCAAAGATCCCAACTTTTGGGATAAGAATTCATTATTTGACAAAAACTGCTGGGAAAACTGGAAATTAGTATGGCAGAAACTAGGCATGGACCTACACTTAACACCACATACTAAGATAAGATCAAAATGGCTCCATGATTTAGGCATAAAGAACAAGATCATAAATAAATTAGAGGAACATAGGATAGTTTACCTCTCAGACTTGTAGAGGAGGAAGGAATTTATGTCCAAAGAAGAATTAGAGATCATTATTGATCACAAAATAGAAAATTTTGATTACATCAAATTAAGAAGCTTTTGTACAAACAAAACTAATGCAAACAAGATTAGAAGGGAAGTAACAAATTGGGAAAACATTTTTACAGTTAAAGGTTCTCATAAAGGCCTCATCTCCAAAATATACAGAGAATTGACTTTAATTTGTAAGAAATCAAGCCATTCTCCAATTGATAAATGGTCAAAAGATATGAACAGACAATTTTCAGATGATGAAATTGAAACTATTTCCACTCATATGAAAGAGTGTTCCAAATCACTATTGATCAGAGAAATGCAAATTAAGACAAGTCTGAGACACCACTATATACCTGTCAGATTGACTAAGATGACAGGAACAAATAAGGATGAATGTTGGAGGGGCTGTGGGAAAATTGGGACATTGATGCATTGTTGGTGGAGTTGTGAAAGAAGCCAGCCATTCTGGAGAACAATCTGGAACTATGCCAAAATGTTATCAAACTGTGCATACCCTTTGATCCACCAGTGCTACTATTGGGCTTATATCCCAAGGAAATACTAAAGAAGGGAAAGAGACCTGTATGTGCCAAAATGTTTGTGGCAGCCCTTTTCATAATGGCTAGAAACTGGAAAATGAATGGATGCCCATCAATTGGAGAATGGTTGGGTAAATTATGGTATATGAATGTTATGGAATATTATTTTTCTGTAAGAAATGACCAACAGGATGAATACAGAGAGGCTTGAAGAGACTTACATCAACTGATGCTAAGTGAAATAAGCAGAACTAAGAGATCATTATACACTTCAACAACAATACTATATGAGGATGTATTCTGATGGAAGTGCATATCTTCAACATAGAGAAGAGCTAATCCAATTCCAATTGATCAATGATGGACAGAATCAGCTACACCCAGAGAAGGAACACTGGGGAATGAGTGTAAATTGTTAGCATTCTTTGTCTTTCTCCCCAGATTATTTTTACCTTCCTAATCCAATTCTTCTTTTGCAACAACAACAATAACAACAACAAAATTCGATTCTGCACATATATATTGTACCTAGGATATACTATGACATATTTAATATGTATGGGAATGCTTGTCATCTAGAGGAGGGGGTGGAGGAAAGGAGGGGAAAAATTTGGAACAGAAGGGAGTACAAGGGGTAATGTAAAAAATTACCTATGCATATATACTGTCAAAAATATTATAATTATAAAATTAATAAAAATGATTTTAAAAATTGCCCTATAGTTCATAAGTCATTTCCCATCCTGATTCAACAAACATTTTCTGGTGAATGAGTTGAAGTATATTTGTCATGTAATTCTAGGATATGCATTGATTTGGAGATATAAAGGATCTCAAAAACCTAATCTAAGTCTCTCACTTAAAAGATGGGAAATTGAGGTCCTGGCAATTCAAATAATATGTTCTAGGAGTATGTAGAAGAGCCAAGATTTGAAGCCAGGGACTAAGACCTGATTAAAGGTCAATGAATCTTGTGTTGTACCTAAAAATTCTAAGAGACTTTCTAATGTGATTAAGATGGTGGTAGAAGGTAGTTCCTCTAGGATAGCTAGGTTGAGTCTCAAAAGATACCAGGATTCCCAGTTATAATGAAGAGAATGAGATTGATGGCAGAGATAAAATTGATGATAAAAGAATTGATTTAATTTTATTTACAAATTTAATACCACTAATTAAGAGAATTATTTGTTAAAATAAATAATTTCTAATTTAGCGATTTTAATCATGTATGTAGGCACAGATAACACCAAGGAATATTTAGACATTCATGTATACAAGAAAGTGCAAAGTCAAACAATATAGTAACTATATATTACAACTATTTTAAAAGGTTACCCCATTACTGACTCTGAAGATCACAACTGTTAGTGCCTCTTAGCCTGGAAAATGCTTGTAGAGGTCCTCTCCTGATGGATTTTTCAAATTTACTATAACAAAAGACATGAACCACTGCAAACAGGTTTTAGATTTAAGTTTTTTAAAGGAACTTTGATAAGATAAATAAATTATGTCTCCTGCTTTACATTTATCCATATTCTTATACACTTTTTCAAAGAATAGCTGGATGTGCCTTTTTTGTCACTTAATACCTATGTTCTTGGAAAAAAATGATGTGTATATATATTTTGATAAAACATATAAGGGAATTATTTTGCTCATTTTTGGGAAGTAGGGTGAATAATTGCCATTTCCCTTCCTCCTTTGTTTTTTGTGTAAAGTTTATCAACCAGTTTTTCTTAATGAAAGATATAAGTACAAAAGATGATTTTTCTTTAAAACAATAACAATTTTGCTTCTCTTGATATGTTGACCATATTAACAGGATACCTATAAAATCTTATTTTTAGTTTGTACTTCACAGATACAGTTTTAGGCAACTATTTCACTTTCACTTTTTCTCTTCAACTATTTTTTCAGTATAAAAATGTTAAGCTTACTGTGATAGTACAAATCTACTCATTTTAGAACATGTAAAAATCATCTTATCAATGTTCCCATGCAGTTCCATAATTGGTAGTTATTACAATCTTTTCTGAGAGCTAATTCCACTTGCTGAATGAAGTGTCTTGAGAAATACCGAGGAACTGCTTCATAATATGACAGGTAAGATTTGAATATAACAAATTAACTTCTATAGGATGTAGAAACTAAAATAATGAAAATCTTTCATGATTCACTAAACAAAATGCAGGTTAATTCTATTCCCCAATACCTTAATCATAGAGAAGTCTATTTCACTATATCAATTGTAAAGTTTCAGAGGCATAAAATCACCATATCTAAACAGTCCTGTCTAAAATAATCACCAATATTAAAGTGGAAAATAGAATCAATTTGAGATAATTTGATAGCCCAGAACTATTCCTCACCCTTGTCTTATCCTTAATTATATATTTCTAATAAAAGCAGATTTCCCCCATTTAAAGGCTCTCTACTTCATTTAGCCCTGTGCATATGAGGACCAATGGTATCACTGTACTTCTCAACATATCAATATGAATTCATTATTCTCTCAATGTGGAAATATCTCCATGCCCACTAGAAGTAGAAGTTAATTCATTGAACCCACATAGCTCCAATAAATTAACTGAGTTGAAAAGTTTTCCTAGTTTTGTTTTGCACTCTCTCATCTCTTTAAATTTCAACAACTAATTGCTTATAAATTGATTGGTCTGCCTGAACTATTGAGAAGGATCATTTCTATTCTAGTCTTTTTAATAATCAAGGAAGGCAAGTTGTTTGGTGATCCAAGGAAGACTCAACATTTAGCCATTTTTTACAACTGAACAATACATCAGGTTTCAAAGGACTGACTTGGTAATACTTAACAAGTTTTCTTGAAATTGGCATATTTTTGATGAAAAGGACAGTTTAAAATGGAAACTATGAAATAAAATGGTTGTTCAGTGTAGTTTTGACTCAAAACCAGGTGAAATTTTGTGGTTCAGAAAAGAGTTGACATAAGGCCAGAGAATACATCCTAGAGCTTGACTAAATATCTTTTAAAGTAAGTGAACAAAGATAAAAATGATTATTTGATAGGAGGAAAGAAGGAAAAGAAAGAAAACAAAGAAAGAATGAATGAAAAGAAGGAAGGAAGGAAGGAGGGAAGGAAGGAAGGAAGGAAAAATGAAGAGACAGATTCAGAAACATAGGGGAGAAATAAAGAAAAGAAGACAGAGACAGACAAAGATAGTGAGAAACAGAGACAGATAGACAAAAAAGAAAGATAGAGACAAAGAGAGGAGAGAAGAGAGAGAGAGAGAGAGAGAGAGAGAGAGAGAGAGAGAGAGAGAGAGAGAGTGAGAGAGAGAGAGAGAGAGAGATGCCCAAGAGAATCAGGAAAAACTTCCTGTAGGAAGTGATACATGAACTAAGACTTGAAGATCATTGATTTTAAGAGATGATGGTGAAAAGAGTGCGCTTTTAGAAAAGCCTGAAGAAAGCATGCCTATCCCTAAAGGATCCCTTCAACTGTCACAGAACTTTAAGACTGGCTCTTTAATAAAAGGATCATAGTCACCCCTAAGATAGAGTATAAACTTCTGCTAGATTATTATATTTTACAGTAACTTGTTATTCAATTACACTGTAGTGTGTTTTGTCACTGTTGTGATTTAGCAACATAAGGTAGTAGTACTGATTTGTATTTTCTCCTCATGGTCCAATCACACATACCTTCTCTGCTTCCTCAAGGAGTTCCCACAAGTAGTTTGAATAATGCACCTGCTGCCAAAGACCACAATCCCCACAATTACCCATGCTTTTCCCAAGGGACATTTTGGTAAACATTTTTATGCAAGGTAATGTAAGCATTCTGCTTCTGAATACTCCTTAGTCCTTGTACAATATGCATGAAAGTAAGGGTATATATAATGGTGCCTTATGAATATTCCCATGATAACCATTTTGTATTTGATATACTTCTTTCTAGCACTTTGAGCAAGTACAAAGAATTTTCAGTTAAATAATATTTACAAACCACTACAATGAGTCCTTCTTTTAAGCACTTTGCACAAGATCGTGGTAGAAGAAATGATACTAGAAAGGAAATGTAAAAAGAAAAAAAAATTATAGGTGCAGGAGATCAATCGAGAAAATGGTCATATTGATGAGGATGAAGGGATGAGACAATTGTTTGTGACTGTGATCATGTGCCAAGAAACTTATAGAGTACTGCTAAATAAATTTGAAAACATCATAAGAAAATCCAAATTTATTTACTAAACGTGCATACACACATACTCACTCACATTTTGGGATTCCATGTTTTGGTATTCTCCAAACTAATTTCGGAGCTGTTTAGTATAAAATGAAATTAATGCATCACTAAAATGGGGAAGTTAAATTATTCAAAAGAAAAACATTGAAAAACTTAAAATTATAATAATTATACTATATGTATTTTTTATTATCTTTTATTATAGTTAACTATTCTTAATCTCCAAGTCTTTTAAATTTTTCCTAAGAATTTGTAGTCTAGAGACTAAATCATGCAATTTTGATTTGTTCAATATGATATGAGTAGTTAAATAAAGGTATAGAATAAATGGGACCCCAAAGAAATGGAGATGAGTAGAAGGTCAAAAAGCACCAACAATAAAGTCTCAGAGTTATAAGGTATAAATTCTTTAACCAGTTCTTTAACACTAGCAGATTCAAATAAAATTCAAAGGGCTCAGAGCAAAGTGATAAGTATCTGACCTCACAAGGTTTTAAAAGTTTGCAACATGTTAAGATGAGACTGCTCTAAGCAGTCTTGAAGAATGCTATACTCTGTTTCCAGAGAATAAGGGTAGGCCTAAAACCTTTTAGATTTCAGCAAAAGGGGAAATATATATCTAGTTAATACAAATCAGAATAAAATAGGATAAGGAAGTATGGTTGAAAAACGAGTAAACAAAAGAAGATATAAATGAAATGAAAGTTCAAAATGAAAAAAAGGTAAAGGAGAATGGAAATGAAGAAGACTTACTATAACAAATGCCAAATCTTATCAAAGTAATGGACTTCCTACAAAATAGAATGAACCAAAAGAAAATATTAACTAAAACAAAAAATAAGAAATGATGTAATAAAATTTTAAAACTGAAGAATGAAAAAAAATATAAAGATATTTGTTACCAAAAACAAATGATCTAAACCAAGTGAAGGAGAAATTATGTAGGAATCATTAAACTATCTGAAAACCATAAAATGTAGGAAAATAAAAAAAAAACCTAGACATTCTCTTTCAAGAAAACCCAAATGAAAACTGCCTAGATCAACTAGAATCAGAGGACAAAAAACTGAAATTGGGACAAGAAGACCTACCCAAATTGACTACTCGGAGATCACTCATAGAAAGCACAGTTATTTATTAGAATCTCGAGAAGCGGACCCCATCCTGGTCTGTGAGCCAAATTTCACAGCAGGATAGGGCCAGAGCCTTGAAAATGTTTACAGCTTTTATACATTTCAGACAAAGAACCTTCAAAATCCCACCCTCTATATCTTGTGATTGGTCACATAAGTCTACTGTTTCCCTAGTTGGTCAGTGGAATGTAGTAGACAAGGTGATATACAGCTTCTTCAGCTGCGTTCGCCAATGGGATGTAGTCCAGGCCTTACCTAAAATCATGTGACTCCAGAGAAGCTGAAACTGAGGCCTATAGGCTTGATTTATTTTAGAATCTATAAGTTCTTCACCCTTTTTCCACACAAAATCATTTACTGGACAACTGAAAATTTCTAGAAATTATATAGTCAAAATTCAGAATTCCTACTATAAAAGAGAAAAAATACTTCAAGCAGGCAGAAAATAAAAATTATAGCAACTACATTCAAAATTATGGGAACTATATTCACAATTATATATGATTTTGCAAATATTCCCTCAAAGAAAAAATATTGGAATACAATATTACAAAAGACAAGTGACAAAAGCTTTCAATTAAGAAAAATTTGCCTAGCAAAAATATGCATAACCCTACATGGATAAAATATACCTTACCCAATTATTACTGAAGAAAATATCAGACCTGAAAAGAAATTTTGGAATGGAAATATGAGGTAAGAGAACTGAGAAATAGAAATTTATTTTAATAAATGCATGGAACTATATATGGAGATTATGCTTACAATCTGGTAGGTGAAGAAATAAAAATACTTTTTCAGAGCATTGTCTAATGATCATAAAGGGAGTTAAATAAGGCAACTGGGGCTTGAAAATATTTTTGCCTGTTTGAATTGTCCTAAGAGAAAAAAGGAATGAAAAAAAATTCACTATATGGAAAAAGGAAGATATAAAAGAATAGAATTTCCTAGTTCATATAATAAAGGTATATGAAAAGAATATGCCAACATGGAAGAAGGGATGGGGTAAATAAACATCAAATTAACTTAACTTTTATTTTAACCAAAAGAATTGACCCTCCCAACATTACCCTTAAAATACACAAAAAGATTGGTATATGATTGACTAAATGGACTATGATTCTTTGATTATTTACCTCTTAAAATTGGTGAGCTATCATTCCATTTAGCAGCAAATCTCTTTCCTTTTCTATTCCTATTTATGATAATAATAAAGTTCAGTTCCTAAAGCAATATATAAATTCGTGTCATTGAACACAGATCTTGTATGTAAAAGTTAATGTTTATAGGTGTGACTAAAACCTCTAATTCTTAGTACCTTTGTCACATTTTCATCATTTTCTAGGGCACATAGAACTGAAGGCTATTTTGTATTTTATTTTGCTTTATGTGATTTTGAAGTATGTGATTAGTGGTCTTCAAAATTCTGAATCTTTAATAGACTAGAATTGGTGAGAGGTAAGAATGCTCTAAATGAATATATATATATATATATATATATATATATATATTTAAACATCCATACTTCCTTCTTAAGCTCCTAAAATAAAATAAATCTATTACAAAATATTTATTAAGTTGCTACTACTTTATGTAAAAAAAAAAAAAAGACGTGCTGAGAAATGGATGATGATCTTGCTTTCAGATTTTGGATGAAGAACATAGCTATAAAATAGTATGAAAAAATAGGTCAGAACCACTTCCAAAAGCAAAAAAAAAGGAGGAAGGGGAGAGGAGAAAAAGACATCCATTATTAAATGGCTCTATTTTTGTCCTATAACTAAAAAACAAGAAAATGCAGATTTTTGGCTTATATGATTTTCAAAAAAAGATAAAACAATAATAAAAAATAACTTATTAACTGATTTATTTTAATTTAATTAACTTTGATATTATTCCATGTACCACTAACAGGGTGTATATAATTAAGCCTGGCAATGCAGGGCTGTCAGAACTGATCCACAGCAACAGCCTGTAGGACTGTTGTACCTTTAATCCTTTTGACTGGACTGTACTTTTTAAAAAGTTGAAAAGGAAGATGAAGTTGTTTGAAATGACTCCAACTGCTTCTGTTTAAATGACTTTTTTGATGCTCTTTGGTTGAAACATAGCACTAGAAATTTGGGAGAGGATAGGCCTGAGAGGCTCCTCAGGGCATTTGTCACCAAAGTTGTGGAGGAGGAAACTGGAGAATAAGACTTTCTTGAAAGAAGCTTTTGTAGGGAAAGGGGGAATAGCTGAGAAAAAGGAAAGGAGGAAAAAAGTGAGAAGAAGAAAAGGAAAGAAGTGTGTGGTGACTGCTACAAATGAGCGTGTAAAAGGCGTCTCCTAGTCAGCAGGCTGCCTGAAATGTGATCTCCAATTTATTCAATGGAATTTTTATTCCACAGCAATCACAAATGCTATAAAAGAAGAGAAACTACATTACACAAGTAGCCCTTATAAAAGAGGATAGTATTTTTTTTAAATTACTAAGACTAATTAACTTGACTACCTTTTAATTTGTTACTATTAAAGTGTTGGTATAGCAACAAGAGACACTAATTATATTTGCATCCTACTATTTTAGCTGTTTACAAGAGAGAAGACGTGTGTGTGTGTGTGTGTGTGTGTGTGTGTGTGTAAGTGGGCTCTATAAAAATAAGTACCAAAAAGATTATGTTAAATGGCATTCTTGATAGGAAGAGAAAGGAAATGTTTGGAAATCTAGAGCCAGGAAACTGAATCATCAGCTAGGAAAATAATAATAATTATAACAATAACAATAACAAAATCCACCACCAAAAAACAATTCAAATATTTGAAAACAACATTCTTTATTTTGGTTGGGAGAATGTTGTCTCAGAAAACCTCAGACTTCTCTCCAGAAAGCCCTGGGCATAGTTCTACTCTTACACATAGCCTGAGTTACTTATTATTACCTTGCCCCTACTTAACTGATGGGTGGTTTTGTAATATGAAAGATCCCCTTAACCTGAGACTAGAGCAGTGTTTATGACTGCTGAATCAAACCCTTCTGGGATAAATTTGTTTCAGCCAGAGTAACAGCTGGCTGCCAAGCAGTTGACACCATTTAATTTTGTCTTTAAAACATGAACTAAGACTCACAAGATACAAGGCAGACTTTTGGCTACACACACACACTCTTAAACACACACACACACTCACATATTCTCACACACACACACACACATACTCTCACACACATTCACACACATTCTCTCACACATACACATTCACACATACTTTCTCACTCGCATACACACATACTCTCTCACACTCATACACACACTCACACACATATTCACAAACTCATACACATACTCTCTCACACATACACTTTACACTCACACATATACTCTCACACATAAATATATACACACACACACTCTCACATATACATTCTCTCACACACACTCACATACACTCATACACATATCTCACACATACACACATACTCTCACACACATATTCTCATACACACACATGCTCTCACACATTCACATACATACTTGTACTCTCACACACTCACATGCACACACTCACATACACATGCTTTCACACACACACTCTCTCTCACAGACTCACACATACATACACATACTCATACACACTACATAGAAACACACTTAATAGTAGGTTTGGAATCAAGCATTACATTTTGATTTGTATTCCTGATGCTTACTGGCTATGATCATGCTTCCTAACAGCTCTGAACTTCACGTTTTTTTCAGTAGTATGATCTGTAATATGACAATGTCTATCATACAGGACTATTGTGAAATTGCTACCTTTCTCTTTCTCTACTTTTAAAAAAACATCACATTAAATTTGGATCTCTTCTAAGTATGTATGTATTTTAATCTGTATTATGGTTATTTCTATACATGCCTTGTCTTTCTTAGATAGTAAGCTTTTGGAGGACAGTGGTTTAATGATAGCATGTAGGTGTAATAAATATTTGTTGAATTGAATATATGAGCAAGATTAATAAGTGCCACCTTAACTGAATAATTCCTGTCAGAATCAACTTTAATCACTTGCCTGAGTTTAAGGTTCAAATATATCCACATATGTATACATACACAAGCCAAAATGTTTTTTCATTTTTATTTCATGGTTATTATAAAAAAAAAACAGAGATAAACAGTTTCAGAAAATACGGGAATTGAAAAAGAAGAAAAGGTCATTTATCAAGTTGTCTACTAGAAAGCATTAGGCCAAATAGGTAGCAGAGTCAGGAGGGATACACAAAGAAAAAGTAGAGGTCAACAAGGAATATTTTTAATACACTTTTAGTGCATAAATTTTAAATCATGAGAAGTTTGCTCTCCAGCATAGGTATATTCATGGTTATTCCACAATGAATTATTTGTGTTTCATTGTCAACTCTAAAAAGAAAAAAAATTAACCTTTTTCCTAGCATTTACAAATGCCTCTGTCTACCTCTGGTAACCAATTATCAGTCTGTGACTCTGGAAACAGATGCAAATATATTTGGAACTGTTCTCTAGGAAAATCTCATCATTGGATTCAAAATTTACTGTGACAGTGTTTTTGTCTCCTACAAGGCTGGGGATCTGCTGCTCTTTACTGAGAAAATTTATGAAAACACTCCTTTGAAACTGTTTATTAATATTCTTTAAATTCTCTGTGAGAAACTGTGGGCTATTGTCAAAACCAAAAAAGCCTTTCTTAGAGTTGCCTAATCATAGGTCCAGAGAAGGCATTTAACAATTACTTGTTAATGTGATGTTATGGTTTTAACTTTTACTTTACAGCTTGCCATCACCATCAAAGGAAGTTGGTGAAATTAATAATTTGTCATTTATAGCTGTGTGAAGTGGAATTTAATAGTTAGCCAAAATATACACAATGGCAGCAACACAACAATTGCACCATAAATGTGAGCTTTATTCATGGGCACATCAAGGAAAATTCTGATGGGTTCAGAATTGCTATTTAATATTTGCATTTATACAGTATACTCACATTTAAATATTTTCCCCATGTAAAAGGAATTTAGTTCACAACTGGCAAAAATATCTGTTTTGTTTTAAAGAATATTTAGTAGAGGAGGATAATATTTTATGATGATTAAATGTATAGACACAAAGAATTAAATCAATTAGAGAATATTTCGACTCAATGCTTTAGATATACAAAATATAAATAGCCATCTTGAATCATAGTGTTGTATTATCTGTGGCTTGTTTATATGTCTATACATATACACATATTCCAGAATACTCTAGAGGAACTCTTCAATGAAATTTTGATGGACTTTTCACAGTACACATAGAAAATAATCTACTAGATGAAGAATAACTATTGCTGCAACACTTTTTGTTATAGCAAAGAGCTAGTAATTAGATAGATAACCATCAATAGGGAAATGACCATATGAATTGTGAACATTATTATGACATAAGAAATAGCAAAAGAAATTTTGCCCTTCCACCAATGGGCAGATAAGTTGAAAAGTTCTGGGACACTTGACCATCAGTTCTACATCCACTCTAGATTGAAGAGGTCTCATAGACTAGTAACCTTTGTGGAGGACAAGCCTGGCGTGTTTGCCACCACTAATATCAATACAAATTAGCTTTCATTAACTATCACCCTAATTGAAACAACAGTGGTCTGCAAATGAGGCTATGTCAAGTGGGTCAAATCATTGCCATTACCTTTTATACTACTTGCCCATTGGAGATGGTTCAGGACCTTGAGTCCAAGAAACTTGAGTATAACAGATATCTACCCCACCACTAAAACCACTAGACCTGTTTCTAGTTCAGTCTCTGTAATCATCACATAGGGAAGCAATTCATATAGGGAAGAGCCAGTTATTTCCACTATCACCAACATAGGCAAGTAAGAACAAGAGCTCAAGAAATATGTACCCCTGTTTTCTGCAGAATGCTGGCCCTTCTAACCTAACCAAAGTTCTTGATAGAATCAAATACTTTAATATTAGAACTGGAAATTACTACTATTGAAGAAGCTACATTTTCTACTACTTTGTTGCTAAACCTTAAGCATCATGGGGCCTCTCTATCTGATTTACAATTGAAAACTCCAGTATATATTGTCTCTTTTATTTTATTATGACTTCCTTCAAAGTAGGGTCCATCTTATTCTATTTGTATCCGCAATTCTTTTTACATAGCAAGAGCTTAATAAATGCTTTTTTATTCATGCATTCATAGCTGGGAAGACTTGGAAGAATTAAATTCTATTGTACCATGAAACAAAGTACATGATGGGTTCAGGACAAAATGGAAATGCTTGTATGGATTAATGCCAAATGAACTGAACAAATTTAAAAATTTAGCAAATGTACTTCATGAGAATGATAACATGAAGAAAAATTCCTCTGAAAGATCTCAGTACTCAGATCAAAGCAGTGACCAATCATGACTTTAAATCAAGGACAATAACACATATTTTTCACCTCCAGTCAGAGAGATGATGAACCAAAATTAAAATTAGACATGCATTCTTTGATATGACAATTGAAGTTCAATGTTCTGCCTGACTTATTTGGTAGGGCTTCTCATCAATGCAAAGGAGGAAGAGAGGGTGTATTCCTGGATAGTGATTAATATGAAAAAGTGGCATCAATAAAACATTTTAAAAGATGCATATAGAAAAGGAGGGAAGGTAGAGAGGAGATACAAAAGAACAATTTGCCTCGGTAATTTTTTTTTTGCATATATACTTTCCTAAATATATATGTATATATTTCATATTTTATATTTACTTGATAAAATTTGTATATATATATATACATATATATATATATATACACATATATATGTGTATATATATATATATATAATACATATACAGATACACTTAAATATAGGTCATGTATGTATGTACTTTAAATACTGTAGCAAAAGCTAAGAGTTTATAAGAGTCTTCTCTGTTCCTTATATCCTGATAATTTCTTCTTAAAATTTCAAAAGAACATTTTAAGGCCTATTTGTCTTGCTAGTTTTAAGAACAATTCATTGAGTTATTTGATCAGTGTTCACAAATACACATGAATACATATACACATTTAATCTTTGAGAGGCTCCATAACTGGACAGTGATCTGGGACCAGTATTTTTAACCACAAAGATTTGAAATCTAGCAATAATCCTTGGCTCTTTAGGTCACATCCCTCCCCTTAATTAATCAGTGCTAGATTTCATTAATTTTAATTTTAGCATCTGTCTTCTTCTCTCTGATCACAAGCACCCTGATTCAAGCTTTCATTCCTTTTGGATAGATTACAATGACTTCTTAATTGATTTTTCACTTTCAATGCTTCCTTTCTTCAATCCATCCTTTCACAGTTGCCAAGAAAATCTTCAAAAATTTAGGTCTCACCATATTAGTCAGGTTTCACCATATTAGTCCCCTGTTAAAAAATCTTTAGTAGTTTCCTATTTTTTGTCTTTAAAATAAAACATAAGTTCCTTGGATTGGCATTTAAAATCTTGTTCCATCTGGCTCCACCTTAATTTTCCTGATCCCACCAGCTGGTAATGTTTTCCCTCTCATTAAACTGCTTGACTACACTCAAGCTATATTTCTCCCAAAAGAATAAAATTTTCTTAAGAGCAGGGACTATTTCCATTTTTCCTATCTTTAGAGCCTAGTACAGTGTTTTACATATATTATATGCTTAATAAAATCTTTGTTGATGTAATGAAATATGAAAGGAGACCAATCTTCATTCATACTCCTATCTGATGGACTGAGGCAGTTCCCCTGGAGCTGAGAACGTACACTGGCTACTTAGGGTGGGCTGGTCAAGTCTCTTGCTAAAGAACATGTACAATCCTCCCTCCCTACCCTTCCCTCATCCTATCAAAGACTGTATTAAAAAAAAAAAAAGTTGGCTATCCAGTCAGGAAGAGGGGCTCACTCAATAGACTTAAACAGAAGTGATCATTTTATTTTCTTCCTTATTTTTTTTTGCCATACATGACAGGAGTCCTTTAGCATCTACCTTAAACTATCATAAGAAGAAAAGGTGGGCTTCTCATAACTATGTCAATTGTTAAGATATGTTAGTTAGAGAAAGTTCTGTTTAGGTGAGCCTGAGGCTGGATCTGAGGACCTGAATGGCCTCCTCTGTTTTGTGTTCTTTGGAGACAAACCACTTTCTCTAGCCCTGGCACAACAGATCCTGCTGGGAAGAATAGGGGTTAGAAGGATGGGGTTCAAGACTGGGATAAACACTTCTTTATTTCTTGCTTGGCTTTCCAATAGAATAACAAGGATAGACCTATAACATTACCATACTTAAGTCAACACACAACAGCACAGATGTATCAGGCAGTTGAAGTACATGCCAACAGAAATTATCAATCTTCAACTTTCTAATATTTTGCTTTCATCAGCAAACTTCAATATTGCTTTACCTAACCCCAGGGGTTAACATAGGCCCACCTTCCATATCATTTTCTTTCTAATCTCCAAAGTCTCTTTTATCTAATGTTTCCTTGACTGTTATCTACAAGCATGACAACCTAGTAGCCTATCAACCTTGATCTCTCCTTTTTGTATCACAAAAGTCATCCACACTTATGGATGGCTTGATGCCTCTGATCTTTTCCCAATCATTTTCTTTTAAACTCTCTAAATTCTGGATTCTGACTTCATCTCTCTCTCTCTCTCTCTCTCTCTCTGTTTTTGTCTCTCTGTCTCTCTTTCTGTCTGTCTGTTCCTTTATTTCTCTATTGGTTTGTCTCTCCCTAAATTATCTCATTGTCTTCTACTCCTCCCATACTACTTGGGGAGACAAGCAATATAGTTTTGATTTATTTCCATATCAGCCATGTTGCAAAAGAAAATGCATATACACATACAGACAAGAAAAATAAAGAAAGAAGAATATGTGGCATTGAGTTCATCAGTTCTCTCTTTGGAGGTGAATAGCATTTTTCATCATGGGTTGTTTGGAATTGACTTATCATTGTCTAGATCAGAGGAGTCTGTCTTTCACAATTTATTATTGATTATTTCAATTTCACAATTGATTATTACTACCACATTGCTACCAGATACAAAGTTGTCCTGGTTTTGTTCATTTTACTTTGCATCAATTTATATATGTCTCTCGTTTTTCTGAAATTTCCCGTTCATCATTTTTAACAGAACAATATAATATTACTTCACAATTATATACTATATTTGTTTACCCGTTTCCATAATTTCCATTTATTTGCCATTGCAAAAAAAATTGCTTTACATATTTTCAAGAATTGCTATACATGTTTTCATACAAATAGTTCCCTTGCCCTTTTTCTTTAATCTTTTTTGGATACAGACATAGCAGTACTACATATTACTGGGTGAAAGGGTATACCCAGTTTATAGTTCTTTAGGCATAGTTCTAAATTGTTTTCCAGAATGGAAACAATTTTACCAAGAGTACATTAGAGTCCTCTCCAGTATTATTCATTTGTGTTTTATGTGATAGATGTGAGAAAATATTTCAGTAATTTTAAATTGCATTTATTTAATAAATATTAGTTTGTAACATTTATCAATAGCTTTGATTTCTTCTTCTGAAAACTGCTTGTTTATATCATTTGATCATTTATCAGTTGGGGAATGGCTCTGATTGTTATAAATTTGGCTTTGTTCCCTATATATTTCAAAAAATGATGCCTTTTCCAGGGAAATGCTATAATTTCCCTCCATGGCTTACTATTTTCCTTCTTTGTATGTATTAGTTTTGTTTGAGCAAAACCTTTTCAATGTCATGTAGTCAAAATTAATTTTATTTCCCACAACCCTCTCTATTTTCTGTTTAATTATAAAGCTTCCTTTATTCATAGGTCCGACAAGCATATTTTTCCATTCTTCCCTAATTTGCTTATTAGCATATTAGCAAATATCTGTCTAAATTTCTTTTAGACCTTTATGTCTAAATAATTTATTCTTTTTGACTTTTTTTCTGGCATACTGGATATGCTGATTTCTGTTTAGTTTCTGCTACACTGTTTTCCAGTTTTCCCAGCAATTTTAGCTAATTTCTTGCCTGTAAATCTTGGATATTTGGGTTTATCACTAGATTAGTTGGTTAAATAATAGATTATTATGGTCATTTACTATTTTTTATTGTGTGCCTAATCTATCCCATTGACTTACCATTCTATTTCTTAGCCAGGACCAACTTTTTTTCATCATTATCACTTTGTAATATAATTTGAAATTTGGTACTGTGAAGCCTCCTTTACATTTTCCCTGATCATTTCCCTTGATTATTTATGACTTTTTCCCATCCAGATCAATTTTGTTATTATTTTTCTAGTTTCATAAAATAATTCTTTGGTAGTTTGGTTGGTATAGTGCTGAATAAATAAATTAATTTAGATAGGACTGTCATTTTTATTATACTGGGTCAGCCTACCCATGAGCAATGTCTCCAATTGTTTAAATCTATCTTTATTGATGTAAAGAGTATTTTGTAATTGACTTCCTAATGATCTCTTAATTGTCTTCTCAATGTTCAACCATTTTTATACCTATACATTACTTAGCATTGCTGACTATCATCTTTTCTGGATATACTGTACACTCCAGACTTTATTGACAGAATAAATCACTGGGTCTCAAGTGAAAAAGACCTGAATTTAAATCTAGTGTCCTAGGCATGAACAGTTATCTGTCTCAGTTTCTGCTACTGTAAAATGAAAATAATAATAACAATCACCTCCTGCTGTTTTTTTTTGAAGATCAAATGAGATAATATTGCCAAATGTTCAGCACGTATAATGTGGGGGTACAATATGTACATATTTAAATTTACATATGACATTTGTTCTGTTATCTATCAATCTATCATATACTATATGCCCCACACATAGCAGTTACTTAAAAGCTTATTTCCTTCCCTTTTCCCCTGCTCTTATAATTCCTCTTTCTTATATTACTGCTATTTTTCAGTTTCTTTTTTATTTATTTTAAAATTTTTTTGCTGAGACTATTGGGGCTAAGTGACTTGCCCAAGGTCACATAGCTAGGAAGTGTTGAGTGTCTAAGGCCAGATTTGGTCAGGTCCTCCTGACTTCAGGGCTGGTGCTCTATCCACTGCATCCTAGCTGCCCCTCTTTTTTTCAGTTCCTTTGCTGAATTTTCATTTATGCCATTACCACTGAAAGAAAAAGGATATCCTAATAGTTACATAAGGGATACCTACCAAGTCCCACCATTGCTACTACCT
Source organism: Sminthopsis crassicaudata (assembly GCF_048593235.1). Lineage (NCBI taxonomy): Eukaryota > Metazoa > Chordata > Mammalia > Dasyuromorphia > Dasyuridae > Sminthopsis > Sminthopsis crassicaudata. Next base: position 265,309,684 of record NC_133619.1, on the reverse strand, counting down.
TGATATCTCTCTGCCTCAGATTCATATTGAAATAGTCAAGTACTGTGAGACCCAAAGTCAAAATTATTGGTTCAAATCCTGACACCACAAATACAATTTTTAGCCTGGGCCCTGTGGCTGTCATCCTGGGAAGTAAATATTGTGGTGGTATCTGATATCTACTTATCTAGGTTCTATAGTCCCTGTCTCCTCAGCAGTTGTAGTTACTGATGTTCTTGCCACAAAATCATGGGCAAGTGTTTCAACACTAAAAATGTACATGGCTTAATCAGTGGAAGTATGATGAAAGAAGATATATTACTGCTATCTTCCTTGCAGCTACATCCTAAGGACCATGACTTCTTTCCATTTGACTTATTAAGATTTTTCCCTATTAAAATGTGAATTCCTTAAGAACTGGAACTGTTTTGCTTCTCTATTTGTAACACTGATACTTAGCACAGTGATTTTTTCATTAATTTCTTTTATATTCCAGAGAAGATTTTTTTTTAAGATCAGAGGTTACAAATTGCCATTTCATACAGTGTTTGTGGTTACACATGAATGTACTTGTCACATTCTTTATGATCATGCATGATAAAGTTTAAACAAGACATTTCCTATACCCGTGAAACTCATAATCTAGTTTATTAATTAATCCTTTACTATATGCTGAACACCATGTGAAGGATTGGGTATACAAAAATATGAGTGACAATTACATTCTGAAGAAACTTATATTCTAATGGGGAAGATGACAAGGACATACATACATATATATATGTATATATATATATTTAAGGAATATATGTACAATGAATATAATGAAAGGAGAGCAGATGAAAGAATCAGGAAAAATCTCAAAGAAAAGATTAGCTTGTGCTGAATTTTCAAGGAAACCAAAAATTCTAAAAAATTGAGGTTAAGAAGTAAAGTATTCCAGGCATCAGTGCAAACTCACAGGGATGACAGAAGAATTATTATGTGTGCAGAACAACAAGTAGGCCAATATGAAAGGACTGTAGAATATTCATGAAGTAGAACAATGTAAAAGGAGATTGAAAATGCATAAAGGGTCAGTTTGTGAAATGTTTTAATACTAAACAGAGGAGTTTATATTTGATTGCATATATAACAGCCACTGGATTTTATTGAAGAGATCAGTAACATAGGCAGACCTAAATATTTTGGAAATTGGTTAGGCAGCTTCCCCACTTTATAGAGTGGGAAGAGATTTGAGGAAATCTTGTGAGTTGAAAGCAGCGAACATGAAAAAGATGTGGAAAGAGAAAAGGCATTCTAATGGGCGGTCCAATATACACATATGTAATTTTCTTTCTTTCTTTCTTTCTTTCTTTCTTTCTTTCTTTCTTTCTTTCTTTCTTTCTTTCTTTCTTTCTTTCTTTCTTTCTTTCTTTCTTTCTTTCTTTCTTTCTTTCTTTCTTTCTTTCTTTCTTTCTTTCTTTCTTTCTTTCTTTCTTTCTTTCTTTCTTTCTTTCTTTCACCAAATAAGAGGATGAAAGTGCTCCTTCTTGGGGGATAGGAAAGACTTCATCTAGAAGGGGCTGCTTGAGTTGAATGTTGAAGGAAATCTAGGGTTTTGAAATGTACAAATGAAGAGAGAGAATACATTCCATAAGTGATAAAAAGCATAGAGACAGGGGAGGGAGTATATGTAGAAGTGCAAAGCAGGTCAGTAAGACTGAATTGCAGAGTTACTAGAAAATCATGTTGTGTAAGAAGGTTGGAAAAAGTAGGAAGATGCTAGGTTGTGAAGATATTAAATGCCAGATAGAAAGGTGTAATTGTAATCTTAGAGGTAATAGAGTGCTACTGGAGTTTATTAAGTTTATTACATAATCACAACTTCACTTTAAAAGAGTATATTGGAGTAGAAGAGGCTTGAAGTAGTTCCAAATAAAATGGCCAGATCTATAAAACAAAGCCAAACAACAGTCTTGCCTTCTTAGTGCATAAGTATGCTGTTTGCCTAGAGGTATTTTCTTTTTCTTTTTCTTCTTTTCTATTTTAGAAAAATACACTACTGCTTACATTTCTAGATGCATCACTCATTCATTTCTTCATATTAGTTTCTGTTTTATGTTATTTTTGAATATCAAGAATTATCAAGAAAACAAATTTGTCAAGGCAGGAGTTAGGATGAAGTGGAAAAAGGAGAATTTTTTCCAATAAAAATAGAATATGCAAAAATGTTTTTATTTTATACACCTCTAACCATCTAGCTTTTTATGGGACTTTACTTCCAAGTTATTATTTTAAAAATAAAATCATCCCTCTATCTAAATTCTCTCCATTAGCTGTACCCCATAGCTTTCCCAATCATCAGATTCATAATGTAGTCCCCTTAGAATCTTTTGTTTCCCTTATTTTCCATATTGTGTTTGTTGTCCTATTGTTCTGTCTCTGAGATCTTTCACTTCCATCCCTTCTTTTCCACCCCCACTGCAATCTTCCTTATTGATTTTCACATGGTCTATTGTAATAAACTGCTAATCAGTTTCTCTGTCTTCAGTCTCTCTTCTCTAATCCATCCTTCATACAACTTGCTAGGGCATATTCCTCTAGCCAAAAAAAAAAAAAAAAAAAAAAAAGAATCTTCAGTGGTTGCCTATTTCCTACTAAATAAAACAATAGATTTGCCTCACCCTTGTTTTCAAGGACTATCATTTTATTTTCTTTCCAGTGTTAGTTTGCCTTTGTTCCCTTTCTATTTTGTGTTTCAGTCAAAGTAAATTTCTAGTCTTCCATTTTTACCCTTTTCTATCTCTGTGCCTTTGTGATTAACAGGAATTTATTAAGGGCTTATCACATGCAGGGTATTCTTCTGGGTGTTGAAATTGCAACAACAAGAAAAATTAAATCAGTCCAAGTAGGCTATGTTGTTTCGAGGGAGAAAATATGTATATATGTGTGTCTTTATAAAAATAAATTCAAGGTAGTTAATGATTAGGAAGAGCACCCTTGACTGTGAGGATTAGGAAACTAAGGATTTCATGCAGAAAATGGCATTTCCTTTGAGTCTTGAAACTAACAGAGGATTCTAAGATATGGAGGTGAATAGGAAGTAATTCCAAAATTGGGGGAGAAGCAGCATAAATGAAAATAAATAGAAGATGGAATTTCAAGTGAGAGAAACAATAAGAAAGCAAGCTGGTTGTTCTGTAGAGTATGGGGAAGGAACAATGGTAAATGGGAATGTGGTTGTAGAGGGGTTAACTCTCCCTCTCCCCGCAAAAATAGGGAACCACTGCAAATTGTTGAGAGAGGGAAGGACATGATAAGAACTATGATTTAGAAAGCAACTCTATGGAAATTGGTTTTGAATAGTAAGAGGCCTAAAGAATTGAAAGCAATTAGGAGGCCACTGCATGACGACAAATGAAGAACTGAATTAAGGGGATGACTGGCTGAGTTAAGAATAAAAATGGGACACAGGAATCAACTCAGAGATAAAAATGCAAAATTTGTCAAATGACTGGGTATATGGCTGGAAGAGAGTAAGGAGATGAAGACAACAATGATATTAGATTTCTGAGTAATAGAAAGATAGTGCGATTCTCAATAGAGATAGGGAAAGTACAGCAGAAGCACAGGTTTTGGGGAAAAGATACTGATTTAGATTTATATATGTTGAGTTTGAGGTAATTAAATGGCAACTATCTTGAAATATCTAATCAGGACAGAAATTTAGCCCAGTAGAGAGCTAGACTTTTAAAGTAATATGGATAGATAGATAGATAGAGATACAACTACCTACCCATATATATGTATAATATACATATTTTGTATATATTAATATCTATAAATAAATATGTATGTGTGTAAATAGGTATGTGTATATATACATATTCATATATATGCATATTTATATATATATATATATATATATATATATATGTATATATATATTTGGGGAGAGGTGGGAGAGTAAGGAGGGAGAAGAATGAGACAGTCAATAGAGGAAAAGAACAAGAGAGACAGAAAGAGACAGAGGGAGGGAGGAAGAGAAGAAGGTTATAAAAATTAATCCAGTTTGTAATCTAGGTTTTTTCTGAATTCATATTTGCTGCATATACCTTACTAGAGTAGGCTATACAATTTAGATATATCCTTTCTGACACTAAGAATATTAGCACAATTAGCCAATTGATCTCTAAACTGGACTGCTAACTAAACTCGAATGATGTGGGTTACTTTTTAAAGAAGTCCTATAGCTTATTGCAACATAATATAATGGAAAGGGTATTAGTCTTACATCATATTAAATAGTAGTCTTCTAAACATTCTGAAACTGTCTTTCTATGAGACTCGGATCAAGACACAATCTCTCAAAACTTTTCACCTGGAGTAGTAAGGAGATAATAAAAGTTGCTCATTCCACCCCAGACCATCTTTGTGAGGAAAGGGTTTTATAAACCTTTGAAGGTTAATTTTAATAGAAAGGCATGATTTATTGTGGTATTTGTTGTCACTTTGTGACAAAAGCCTAGCTTTTCAAAAGCTTTTTTTCATACTAAACACTGTATGAGATTAGATTTCTGTAACAAGTTGAAAAGTAGTGGTAAAATTGTAGATGCACAGAGCTAGAAAGTATCTTAGCGATAATCTAATCAAAGCCCTCTCACTTTACAAATGAAGAGAATTAAGCCAGAGAGGTTTAGTTATAGCAAGATAATACAGCTAATGCATGACAGAAGCAGGATTCGAATCATATTCTCACATAACAGAAACATTTTCCCCCCCACTGTACTATGCAGCCTTTTAGAAGAAATAATTGACTCACTTATCATATAATTTTCTGCTTCTACAAGGAAAAAATGAATATCACACTGATCAATTATTACTAACATTTGTAGAATACATTTTAGAGGGAGAATATTATTTTGAACAAAATAGTAGAAAAATAAAGAATCTAAGTAAAATGTGCTACTTTCTTCATCAAACTTGAATGTTATCAGTCACTGCTTAATCAAATCTCTATTTTCCTATATAGAGATAAAAACTCAATACAAATTTTTCTTAAAATAAAAATCCTTTCAAGGAATTTACATGACTTCAGTGCTTTTGACTTTCCATAATTTTATCTAAAAAAGAAAAAACCAAAAACTTTAAAGATGTCTTTATTCTAGTTTTTCAAGAGAAGCCTTCAACAACCTGCTTACAACTTATCACAGGAAAAACAAGAAGCTTTTGTCTTTCCCAAACTCCCAATTAATTAGCTCTCTGAATGCTCTCAGCTTCTTCTACTCTCTCGAACTTTCTTTTCCTAAGGAAGTAACTGTTTAAAACAGAAAACAATGATTATAGTTATGTTATATGTGCACATCTATAGAACCTTGTTACTATCTTTTTGGAGCTTCTTGTCAAGACTGTTAATTTACTGAACTACCTCTTCTCTTCAGATATATACTGTGTATCTGCTTATAATTCCTTTCTTATTTAGTTCTACAGGCTTCTAGTAGTTTAATAGCTTTTCTTTTGTGAGGTACCTCCAAAGTAAACTTGCCATTTTTTAAAAGAGAGCAATTTCCTTTCCTTATATAAAACCTCCTCTGGGATCCTCCCCCAATTTGCACTAAATTCTTAGTGGCTAATAAGTAGCATTTATATATATATATATATATATATATATATATATATATATATATATATATATATATATATATATATATATATATATATATATTGCTTTAAAGTGTGCAAAATGCAATATTATTAAAATATTTAAACATAATGGTTTTCAAATGTTAAAAGTAATTTCGTTACAGGTATCGAGTACTTATACAGGTCTTCTAATAGTTAACATACTGTTTATTAACTTCCAAAGATAATTCAAGATCTATAATCTCCCAAAATTTTCAGTCTTAATTTTTTAAGATGGCATCTTTCTCTTTTAAAGTTAATAATATTATCATTTTTCATGATTACATCTACCCATCTTTTTTTTTTCCCTCTTCCCCACCATCAAATTCTAAGTTTAATTAGTATGTTTATAATGGAAGATTCCTTTGGATTTCTTTTCTTCCCTTGATCTTACAATGCTTATTTTTTCTAATTTTCTATGTGTATGGCGAATACCAAGGGTATAAAGTATACAAAGCCAAGTAGGCACATTTTAGTAACTGCTGAGATATTGAAAGAATTGGTATTGTAATTCAAAAGATATTGAAACATTTCAAATTTGTTTCATCAATTTATGAAACATGTCAGTATGTGCAATGGTGAAGAGAACAATTCTATTATATATCTAGCTTGTAAGACCTTCTTCCACCTCTACTGTACCCCTAACAACTCCCAGTGTTTGTTTGTGTGGATAATTTTAGAATATAAAAATCTTTGTCCTGCAAAAAATAATGCAGAACAAACCCGAGGACCACATGTTCTACATCTTCTTAGAGCAGGTGAGGGTGCTTTGTTTTTTAATTTTTTTACAGAACCACTTTTGAGGATTCTGGATAAGTCTAGCATAAACACATTCTTAAGTATAATAATCCTTATTCTCTGGAGCTTTATTGCTAATAAATCTTCAGTGATCCAGGGGAGTTTCTTTTTAATGCATATTTTCTTAGTAAATGAAAATTGATTTACTGGATTAGAAAAAGTACAGGAAATTAAGGTTCTAGTCTGGTTCTGTCTCTGAGTTTGTGGTTTCAAGAAAGTCACTGAAACTCTTTAGGTCTCAATTTCCTCATGTATAAAATGAGAGGTGTGGAAGCTCTCTAAGTTCCATGATATCTCTAATAATCTAAGATCTTAATGAACATCCATTACTCATTGTTGTGCAAAGTATATAACTAAATGTAGCATTTATTCTATAGCTTTCATAGAAAGACTTTGATTTGGGGTAATTGAGCCATGGAGATGATGAAGAGCAATCAGAACTGCTGAAATTTGTACCTGTGGCTCTAGGAACTCTAAGGTATGCCAGTGTTTGGGCTTTATATAGACCACTAAGCCACTTCTAAAAACAAGGCTGCCTACTTGTTTGTTACTTTACAAAACCTACTATAAAGTTGTGCTTTCTTTCTTTCTTCTCCTTTTCCCCTTCCTAGCCCTTTTAGCAATAAACTATTCAGAGGCCAAAAGCCTGGGTTGGAGGGATGATTTTATATACTAAATATGTGATGTACACACTAGGGAATTTCATCAGTGTCTTAATTTTCCTACCTAAGTGAACTAAGTGAGGACCTGGTGTGGTGTGATAGAAAAAGAGCCATATCCTTTGTGGTATACCACATTCATTTACTATGTCAGACTTGCAGAGTCTGCCACTATTCTCACAAAGAAGGGAACAATTGTTTGCTTGCTTCCCTATTCCCCCCTGCCCCCATTTTCCCCAGCTTTCACATGAGTATAAAGCTAAAAAAGAGTTATGGGATTTCCTTCTACAAGGACTGCATGGACTGATAAAATAAAATTCATGGAAGAAAACAAACTGTTATTTTCCCCTTTGGTTCATAATTGCACTTGGTGAGGGGAAAAAATGCAATAAATTTCAGAGAGTAAGAATGACCTCTTTAGAAATCGCCAGTGTCCAGGCTATGTAAACACCGTTGAGAAATATGGGAGAGAACATGTCTGAGAAAGTGGTTATTATTGTTGCATCAGACCTTTAAGACTGGATCTAAATACTGCCAAATAAAAGGGAAAATTGGTAGATATAGATTTGATATATTTAGTATTGTCACCCAAACTGGATAAATTTACAGTGAAATTGTTGATAAAATAAATGATAGTTGCCAAAACTATTAGTTTGTTTCAGGTGGACATCAGAGTTATTTCTATCATAGATTAAAGAGCTAACATGATCTGCATTGAGTGAGTCATGGTTCATAGAACGAAAAAGTCCTTTTTACATTCTATTTTGGTGAGAACACATAGAGCATATATTTTTCATTTCCCACTGCCACATTTTAGGAAATACATTGACAAACTACAACTTATCCAGAAAAGGAAAGCCTGGATGGTAAAGGATATAAATCTGACTCCATGAAGATCAGTTGAAAGCATTGGAGAGATTTAACAATCAGAACTGTCTTAGAGATTTTACTAGGACTCCGTTACAGTATTTAAAGTCATTGTTATGTGGAAGACAGAGTAGACTTATGTTTGGCCATGGAAGGTAAAACTCAGCAATGGATAGAAGTTTCTGAGAAGTAGATTTAGGTTCAATAATAAGAAGGTTTTCATAATGATTAGAATTGTCAGAAGGTGGAAAGGGGATAGTTTTTCCCTCTCATTGAAGGCCTTCTGGTGAAAGTTGGATAACCTCTTCTTAAGGTCATTCCTCTTGTGGGTTTAGATAATAATCCCTCCAAGATCTGTCAGTCCTAAAATTCTATATTCCATGAATGGAATGAATGGCCTTTTGAAAGGCCAAAGTTTCTGTTTAATGAAAGAAAGTGATAATGAACTTCTAAGACTAATTTTGAATATCACAGACCAAAACTTGGCCACTTGAAAGCTAATTGACCCTTTTGTAGAGGTTTGGACTATCATTGGAGAGCACTTATTATGCCAACTTTAGAATTGGATTCACTTTTATTTTGTCAACACCACATAAATAGTGATAAATCTCTTTACAACCTTCTGTGCTCTTTCTGTAAGGGAAGTTTTAGCATGCCAGAATTATACAGCAGAGTCCAATCTATTGCCCTATGGAATGCTCTAAAATTTCCTCAATAAGTCTTCCTGTGTTAACAAAATAGGAAATAATAAACTTTTTTGGGGGAGGGGAGAGGGAATGTATAAAACTAAAGTAAATGCAGGAAGATCCTTTTTTTTTTTTTGTTTTCTGCGAATATTGTTTCCTTTACTTGTTAGCAGCTGAAAGGAAATGCCGAGCCAGGGGAGTAGTTAACAGCTTTTCACTAGAGGTCTGATGTCTGTTCTGTGCAAGCTGAGAGATCCTGCGAGGCTGCATGACTCATAGAACTTGTCATGATTCAACTTCACTAAAATTCCCTCCAATGCCAGTAAAGAATAAGTTAAAACCTTTTAATTTGAAGTTTAAATCTGTTAATGACTCTTGCTTTCCTTCCCTTTCCCTTATCTCCCCACATCTTAATCAGGTTTTCAAATCTCAGATACCCTGAGAAATATCAGCTGCTTGCCTCTGCTTTTTTTTTTTTTTTTTTTTTTTTTTAGTAGAATGAAGTCTTAAAAAAAAAAAAATACTATGGTACTAATTGAGATTTTATACCCATGAAGATTTAGGGAATTAGTTTTCTACTCTCAGTGTTCCTGCCCCCCCCCCCAAAAAAAAAGCCTTCTCCTTACCAACAAGGAATTCTGAATATCAAACCAGCATAGTCATATAAAAATTATATATGCATATATAAACTTAATAAATACAATACATATGAATAATATAGTTATATTAAAATAAAATATAGTAAACTCCAATAAACTTAACAAAACTGCCCCCAAATAAAACAAGACTCAGCTTAACTACAGCTGAGAAAATTTGATTTAGTCAGATTCTATGAATGCAGATAGTTTTTCCAAACTGGCTTTTCATATTAGTAAATATGAAATTTAATTACAAAAGTATCTGCCCTATTAAGAACTTAAGAACACTTGACAAGCCTTCTGAAACTTTTTTCTTAGTGCTTGAAGGAGAGACTTCTGCACACTCTAGATTGACTTCATTCTCTTTCTCTGGAAGGAGCTGGCTCTTTCATTCAATGTATCTACTTGACAATGCAGAGTTGTCACACTTTGACATTTTAAAACTAAAGCCACATTAAACGAGTCTGTCCAGTTCCCACCTTACTGAGACACATGGGTTTTCCTTTCTGAGTTCCAAGATTTTACCTCATGCTTCCTTCTTCCCAAACTGGCAAAGTATCATAAATGATACAGCATTCCTCTCTACTGGCTGAATCCATGTGCTCACGCTAAGACATTAAGTCCTCTAAGAATGAGTTATAGACTGCAAGCAGTGTTTCTAGGCACCTAAGATCCAAAAATCCAATACACTTCAGCACTTTAAAAACAGAAGTCTGACTTGTACTTGCAAAAGTTTCTTAAATACCAACTGAGTACCTCAGCAGCTTAACTAATTATTTCTGAAAAACTTTTCTGAAGAGCTGCCATATGATGAATAAGTAACCCAATCGCCTTGTAATCATATGCCTCAGCCAGAATCCCTCACACAGAATAGACAAGAGTTTCAGGCACTGCTGTGCCACGCACTGAACTGCCGCTCCTTGTTCTTGGCAAAACTGAGCAGAAGTACATTTTAAAAGCTTGAAGAGCACTTACCTCTCATGAAGCACTGTGAGTATGAAGGAAATGACTCAAACATGCTGTCCGAAGCCATGATTTCCTCCTTTCAATGCAGTCTTTTGGTAAAATTGAGGTACTATATTTCACCTTAGGAAGTGAAAGACAAGAATAATCATTTGCTTTAACCCTTAACCCCTTTTCCATCACTCCCTACATCTTCCTTATACTCCGGTACTTATGAGACTCCAAAAGCCCTATATGAAAGATATCTCTCTGAAAACAAATACTCAAACTGTTGAAGATCAAAAAGTTTTTTTTTTTTTTCCTCTAAAAGAGCCTAGTAGTGGCTTGGTTGTGGCTTGATGATGCTTACCGCTCTACGAAACTCTGTGGTTTGCAGACAGTGTGATTTGCCCTGCCTGCTGACCAATATCCCGGACCCAGTCTTGTGTGACTGCCACCGTACCCAACTTGTGGTTCTGTGGTTGTTTATGAGGCCCCAAAGAAGTGTTTCACACAACCAAAATTACAAATTTAACTGTTCCCCTTTCTACAGCCCATCTTAATTGGTTCTTGCCAATCATGTGACTTAAGTGATGTCATTTTTAAGATTCTGAGCAATGCCTTCCCTACCCCCATCTGCCCCCCCACCCCACCCCACTCCGACTGCAAGGAAATAGAAGAGTTAGCAAAAGAGATGTTAAAAAAAAAAAAGTGACTCAGTCTCTTATTATACAAATGGTCTTTGCTGATATAGTAGTACAACTTTGCTTCTGTTATTTGTGGTTTGGGGAACTACTGAGTACTTTGATAAAGATTTGATTGCCGCTTATTCAATAATAATTCGGTTCTGGCATTAGGCTGTTAAAAACAGGATGTATATCCCATAATCTAAAATGCTAGGTATCATCTTTAGAAAAGTTCAGTTCGCAGTAAAGACTACAATCACATAAATGAAAGAAGAAAAAAAAAGAAAAAAGACAACTTTTAAGCAAGGTATCTTTTTTTTTTTTAAATTCATGAATGGGACATTTTGAATCTGAGCAAAAAGTAATTTTTTTCTGTTAAAATCCATCTTTCTAGTCAATGAATTAAAAGGTTACCCTTCACTGACAAAAGGCCAACCAGTATTCCATTGCATGAAAGGAAAAATGAAAAGATGTATCATTCATTTCTGAACATTACAATATCTCTTGAATAACTAATGTTTCCTTGTTTTTATTTTTAAAAACTGTTTCCACTACAACCAACTTTTATCTAGTTAAATTTAAACCTGTAGAGAGCCTACTTCATACCTACTAAGAAAGATTAGTCTAAGAATATGATAACTGTAATCTTAAACTTCTCAAAGTATCCTATAGAATATATTTAGGAGAAGAGCTATGATTTTTACCAGTCAGGGTTACTGATAAGTCTCATGTAATTGCAAGTGATGACCTATGTGAGACTCCCATTTTGAAATACTAATAATGGTATAAATTTTTATATGAGTAAAACCTCCTAATTGCATGTATTCATTTCTTTTTCTTACTTGTTATTCTTAGGCTTATGGATGAAAGTAGCATTTTGCTTTTTTCTAAGTCATCTTTTCAAGCAAGGCAAAAAAATCCCTCAAAACTCAGCATCTTATTTTTATTTTCTGATGGTCCACCAAATCAAAAATGTTATTCCAGATAAATTATTTTTCTGACTCCTGGTGTTTACTTCAAAACAATGAGTAATGGATATATTTAAAGTAAAGAGGTTATTATACATAACTTTTAGAACTTAAATCCTAATTGTCTATATGACCAGAAAAGGTATTTGAGTGGCTTACAATATAAGTAATCACTTTAATTTTCTATTTCACTTTGCAACAGATACAAATGACCTGGGAATAATGTCAATTGTCAGAAGGGACAAGAAGGGAAAAGATATAATTTTGACTTCAAATAAATATTTTTCTCCAGTTCCTTTTGTTCATAGTGACTATTTAGTATCTAGAAACTGTTCATCAATGAGTTCATGAAAAATCTATTTGCTAAATTCTGAACTTTCCCCCACTTTTCTATGGGAATGGCTTATTTTGATTCCTTTGTGGATTTTTGTTGTTGTTGTTGTTTAAAGCTCCTTCACCATGTAAAATTTTCTTTTAACAAATATCACTAGAATTTACCCATAATTTTTAATTTTCCGTTGTTAATTGAAAGCTGAATCCCATTTGAATCTATGAGCAGGTTGTTTTTCCTATTCTTTTACAAATGGCCCTTCTTAAAGAAAGCATCTTTCTAGGATCCTAACAGATCCTATCAATGCTCTCAAGTCTAGCTATCATTGCAAACTTTGGTTAGAGCTAATAATGACATGCAAATCAAGTAGAGAACTGATGCGATCATTTGGATACTTCTGTTTAAACCTCCCCCACAAACTTTGCCTTAAGTATTTAAATATTTTAGTCAAAAAGCATTTGTCTGTTTTTGCTTGAATTATTTGGCTAAATAGTTTGAATTCTATATTTAATTTTGTGTGTATGGACAGAGCTGAGAATGGTCCCTTGATGGAGTGGTCAAAGTCAAGGAAAAAACTTTCAAGGTAGCTGTGGTTTCACCATACACAATCACATACACCTGCAGTTTAAACATAACACCAGGGGGCAAGAGCACCCGGGCTTGAATGCATGCTGTGAAACATCTTCCCCATAGTTACATGCCACACCAGCCACAGGATAACTTCATTGCCCTGTGAAGCAACAATTGGGGCTTTCTTGGTCTCTCAACTAGTGACTGTAAAAACTTCATTGCTGTTGAATTCAGTCTGCCTTTGCAACTTCCCTAAACTATATATGTAAGCAAAGAAAATTTTGTGTGTTTGTGTGTGTGTATGTGTGTGTATTTAAGATCGAAAAAGAAAGGTAGATAGACAAATGGGGGAGAGATATAGGCAGAGAGGATGGCAGAAAGGGAGACAGAGGAAAAAAGAGAGACAGAGAGACAGGGAGAGACAGAGACAAAAACTGAGACAGAGACTGAGACAGAGACTGAGATAGGGATAGAGAGATAAAGAAGTAAAGAAATAGAGAGAGAGAAGTGCAGTTATGAGGAATTGGGATAGCACTGCCTCTTTGATAAATATTGGCTTATGTTACCCTGGATACGTCACTTCGCAAAATTCTAGGCAATTCTCTAAGACTATAAGTTTCTGCTTTTTTCTCATAGATAGAAGTTTCCTCATTAATAATTCCTTATGGCAATGAAATTATACATACATGTATATGTATATACATACCTACATAATATATATATATATATATATATATATGTACACACACACACACACACACACACACACATATATATATATATATAAAGTGAGTGAGAGAGAAAGAGAGGGAGGCACAAAAATACACTGAAGAAAAAAATTCATTAAAAATCACATTGACTAAATGGAAAAGTACAAAAGCTCACTGAAGAAAATAATTCCTTAAAAACTAAAATTTAGCAAATGTAAGTTAACAACTTTATGAGAAATCAAGACCAATCAAATAAAAAATAAATGAAAGAAAAAAAATAAAATACAAGGTGAAATATCTCATTGGAAAAACGCAAGTGACTTGGGAAAATAGATTCAGGAGAGATAATTTTAAATTTATGGGATTACCTGAAAATCATGAAAAGAACTTAGATCTCATCTTTCAAGAAATCATCAAGGAAAAACTGTCCTGATATTCTAGAACCAGAGGATAAAATAGAAATTGAAAGAATTCACTAATTGTTATCTAAAAAAGATCCCAAAATGAAAACTGCCAGAAATATTATAGCCAAATTCCAGAGATCCCAGTTCAAGAAGAAAATATTGCAAGCAAACAGAAAGAAACAATTCAAGTATCATGGAGCCACAGTCAGGCTAATACAAGATTTAGTAGCTTCCACATTAAAGAATAGCAGGGCTTGGAACATAATATTCTGGTGTGTGGCGGGGAGAGGCTAATAAACTAGGATTACAACCAAAATTACCTATCTAGGAGAAGTTAATATAAGCCTTTAAAGGAAAAAAAAAAGATTGTATTCAATGAAATAGAGGACTTTTAATCATTCTTAATGAAAACACCAGAGCTGAAGAGAAAATTTGATTTTCAAATATAAGATTCAAGAAAAGCACAAAAAAATGAACAGAAAATCATAAGGAATTTAATAAGATTCAACTCTTTTCCATTGCTACATGGAAAGATGATACTTGTAACTCATAAGAACTTTCTCATTATTAAAGCAGTTAGAAGGAGTATATATTGACAGAAGGCACAGATATGAGTTAAAGATGAAGAGAATGATATAAAGATAAAAATTAAGGGATAAGAGTGAAATGCATTGGGAGAAAGAAAGGGAGAGATAGAATGGAGTAAGTTAGAGAAAGTCAAAGAGAAGAAGAATATGTCAATGCACCTTATTCTCATCAGAATTGGTTTAAGGAGAGAATAACATACACAATCAATTGACTATAGAAATCTCTTATCCTATAGGAAAGTTGGAGGAGAAAGAATAAGAGAAGAAGGGGTATGATAGAAGGGAGGGCAAATCGGGGATGGGTATAGTCAGAAGCAAAATACTTTTATGGAAGGACAGGGTAAAAGTAGTGAGAAAATAAAATAAGTAATGTGGAAAGAAATAGAAAGGTGGAAAATACAGATAGTAACAATAATAGTGAAAAACATTTTGAAGTATGTTTTTCTGATAAAGGCGTCATTTCTCAAGCATTTAGAGAACAGAATCAAATTTATAGAAATAAAAGCTAATCCTCAAATTATGAAGGACCAAAAGATATGAATAGTTTTCAGATGAAGTAATCAAATTTATTTGTAACCATATAAAAAACTTTCTAATTCACTATTGATTGAAGAAATGCAAATAAAAACAATTATGAGCTACTACCTTATACTTAGGAGATTAGCTAATAGAACAGAAAAGGAAAATAACAAATAGTGCAGAGGATCTAGGAAACTTGAAACATTAATGCATTGTTGCTGGAGTTGTGAATTGATCTAACTATTCTGTAGAACAATTTGTAATTATACCCAAAGTTCTATAGAACCATGCATACCCTTTGATTTAGCAATATCATTATTATGTTTGTATCTCAAAAGATTAAAAAAAAAACAAAACAAAAGGAAAAGGACATATAAAGACAAAAATATTTATAACATGTCTTTTTCTGGAGGTAAAGAACTGGAAATTGTGGGTACATCCATAGTTATCTATCTACTCATCAAAAAGAGCTCCTTTTGAATGTTTTGTATTCAGACAATTTTTAATCTGAAAGTGTCAGCATCTTATATAAGTTTTTAAGTCAATGAAGTCTTCTGAATTTAGGGAAAACAACTAGCTTAGCTTTCATAGGGGTGAAAGGCTAGGATATTGCACACACTACGCTTATATAGTGATAGCTGCTATTCTTGACTATTTTGAGCACATAACTCCTAGATAGTCCTAGTGAAGAAGGAAAAATAATTAATCTTTTGTGTATGTCAGCATCATTAGAAATTCTCTGTTGGTCTCTCTTACTGAATGAACTGTGTTTAATCCCAACCCAGAGGAAATTAGTAATCTAAACAAATGGGACAAGATATATGTACAGATCATAGATACAATTCGATGATAGAGAAATAGATACAGACATTTTATACATACATACACGCATACATGTAAAGGGCTGAAACTCTGAATTGATGCAATGGGGTCACAACCTAGCACTTAAGGCTAATTACCCATTGGATAATATTCTATTAGATTATGCTTGGAAAATGACCCTTCCCACTTTTCTGTGCTGGCTGGATCTTTTGGTGTATACAGAGAATTGTAGGAGGGATTGGGGGTGGAGTAAGACAAGCCTCTGCCACTTTGGTGGTAGAGGAGGAGAAGGAAGGCCATGGAGATCCTATGTCTATTCCCTTCACTTCTACCCCTAAAGACCAAGAATAAAGACCAAGGACTTTTGCTTATCCTGACTCAGGCTGATTCTAGGTATCCAGGGTGCCAACACGGTCTTCATATTTATACACACACACACACACACACACACATATACATACACATGCATACATACATGCATACAAAATGTGTATAAAATAGCTAATCTATGTAATACATGTATGTATATATACACACATGATATTGATAATAGAGATAGGGAGAGAAATTTAAACATAGGAGGCAGTGTGATGCAGAAGAGAAGAGGAGTTAAGAAGATCTGGTTTTAAGTTTCCCACATGATTCTCTAAATACCATTAAATTTCAATCATGATTTAAGGATATACCACAAACTATCTGTGTGACAACAGATAAATCCCCACATAAAAATCATATATATGAAAACACATATTTATATTAAATGACTTTTAAGATTCTCTCTCTCTCTCTCTCTCTCTCTCTCACTCTGTGTGTGTGTGTGTGTGTGTGTGTATGTGTGTGTCTTCATCCCAGCATCTATAATCTTGGTCTGGATTTCAATGAATCGAGAATTACTCAAGGTTACACAAGTATTAGAGACTTATTTGGGCGCCTGAGAAATTAAGTGCTTTGTCTTGAGTTGCAAAATTATTTTGTGTAAAGTATAGGCTTTGAACCTCAGTCTCCACAAAACTAAAGCTGATATTCTTTCCACTATGCCATATTGCCTCTCTCTGTGTGATGTACATAAATGTTATATCTACAACAATACTTTGCAAATAAAGTGTTAGACTATATAAAATGTGAAAATCTAAGAACAGTTGGTTTCATAAGTAAGGACTGAGAAACTAGTCTTTCTAAGAAACTACAATTTTTAATCATAGATTAAGCATGTTTTTTGTTTGTTTGTTTGTTTGCCTTTTTTTTCTTTCTTTTTTTTTTTTTTTTAAACCAGGACCTAATAGTGGTCCTAGAATCCTCTAAGAAGTTTGTTGCTACTAAGTAACCTTCTGTAGATGGATCCATTTAAATGGAAGAATTGATAGCATATTGGGAATGACAAATAATTAATTTCCTTATTCATACTGTCTTATATTGATCAGAACTTGCATGACATACTATTGAAAAAAAATTAAAACCCCACATATTGTTTAAAATTAATCTATAAAAATACCATCACAGGTTGAAAGTCATAATTGTGCAACTCTATATGTAAGGTAGAATACTTAGATATTTTCTATTGTCTAACTCAAAGGCCCTCTGTTAGAACTTTATATTTCACATATATATGAAATATAAATTTCATATCTATCTTTCTATCAACTATAGAGCTCTCTCCATACACACACACAAGTACACACACCCACACACAAAAATATGTTTATTTGTGTGTGTGTATTGTTGTAGTTCAGTTCTTTCTGAATCTTTGTGATCCCATTTGGAGTTTTCTTGGAAAAGATATTGGATTGATTTACTATTTCCTTCTGTAATATATAAATATGCATAAGATCATATATATTTCTATATATGTATTTAAAAGGGGTAACTATTCTTTGAAAAGTTGTATTAAAATTAGCGAAGAAATTAGCATCTCGAGAAATGAACATTGGTGAATTAATTCTATTTTACATGTATTTCCATTTTTCTCTTCATCATTTGATTATACTATAATGTTGACAACAAGCCAGTGATAGAAAACTGAAATAGATCAACAAGTGATACTTTATAGAACTGATTATTGTCAAATCAAGTTATCACAAAATAACCTGAAAGTATACTATCAAAAATTGTTAAAAGCTACTTTCACAGTTAATGCCTTCATAGAATACTACAATTACCATTTAAAAAAGAAACCCAAACGCCAGATGGTGATAGTGAGCAAGACAGGCAGGAGAAACTATCAGCATTCTTTGAGTCAACCTAACTTATTGAGCAGGCTTGTGCACCTTGCTATATCTCTGTTTGTGGATGGGATTTCTTCCTTAATAGGCATTCCTCTTCAGACATGACTTTTCCTTTCAAGTACATCTGAATCTCTCAAAGCAAAGTGGAGGAGGGAGTGAATTGGCTGCCAATTGTGAGACAATTGTGGTTAAGACATTTTAAGAGCATCTGGTACTGAGAATTTTTCTTTTTCTCCTTTAAACTATCAACTCTCTTAATTATTAGTTAGTCCTTTGTATGCAAAGTCAGCAATAATTTGAATTTTATAGATATAAACACCAACATTTTAAATTTCTATCATTTCCCCTCATCTTTGTATATAATATTTTTTATGAATTCATGAAAATATAACTGATGTTGATAAGTTAGGTATCATTTTTTAAAAAATGGAATCCTCCAAAAGGACAACACAAAGGATACTGTTAGGGTTTAAATGGTTCCAATTCTAAGACATTTAGTCAGAAGGAGGAAAAAGACAAAATTGCTATAACTAATCCAATCTGTACAAGAATACTTTAAGGCTGCAAAAAGGGAAATGAGGGGTGGGACTCTCCAATATCTTTAACAGGAACAGGTATTGTACACTCTTAAGTTTGGTAAACTCTAGAAGTCCCAAGGCTATGGTAACTCCTCCTTCAGAATATCTTTATCCCTTGATAGTCCTAGTAAACATAGCCATAAGTGGATCTTGATGTTATCTCAACCCTTTCTATTTTTTTTTTTTTTTAAACAATGGCAACTTCTCTGTTTTCAGTGAGTACTACTTCTCAACATGATTCTTGCTTCTACAAGTCTCTTCTGCTTCATTCAGGACTTTATTTTGAGGAAATTAGGGAGAAGACACTGAGAAATATCTGCTCAAAATGCATTATAATATTTTTTTCCATTTTTGTTGCCTTCAAATCTCCTTGAGAATGAAGGTCAAACAACAACAATAACCAAGATATATTTATGACACTTTATTTGAACTTTGCCTCTGCCCTTGTCACACTCAAGATTGTTGTATTCACATCTTATCTTTACTTACTAAATTGTAAAAACCTTAAAGGGAGAAAGTGAACTGTTTTTCTTTTTCTTTTTTCCTTCCTTCCTTCCTTCCTTCCTTCCTTCCTTCCTTCCTTCCTTCCTTCCTTCCTTCCTTCCTTCCTTCCTTCCTTCCTTCCTTCCTTCCTTCCTTCCTTCCTTCCTTCCTTCCTTCCTTCCTTCCTTCCTTCCTTTCTTTCTTTCTTTCTTTCTTTCTTTCTTTCTTTCTTTCTTTCTTTCTTTCTTTCTTTCTTTCTTTCTTTCTTTCTTTCTTTCTTTCTTTCTTTCTTTCTTTCTTCTTTTTTATGTTATGATTGATTAAATTTTTATTTGTCAAACATTTAGTTATGATACTAATTTTTTTACAAAAATTAACATTTTCTCCAATTACATTTGAAACATTTTTAAAATTTGTTTTTAATACTTTTGAGTTCTAGATTCTCTCCTTCATCCTCATTCCCATTCCCCATTAAGAAACCACATGTGAAGTTATGCAAAACATTTCCATAAAAGTTATGTTTTTCTTTTGATCATTTATCAATTGAGGCATGGTTCTCTCTCTCTCTCTCTCTCTCTCTCTCTCTCTCTCTCTCTCTCTCTCTCTTTTTACAAATTTGACTCAGTTCCCTTTATATATGAGAAATAAGCCATTGTTCAATAAACTTGCTTCAAAAATCTTCTTATAATTATTATTGCTAACTGTATTTCTCCCCATTTATTTTATTTTTCTCTCTCTTTTCATCCTGTCTGTCCTCAAAAATGTTTTGCTACTGATTACTCCCTCCCCCAATATTCCCTCTCTTTTATCATTCCTTTTTTCCTTCAAGGTAAGATAGATTTCTATATTCATACTGAGTGTGCATTTTATTTCCTCTTTGAGCCAATTCTGATGAAAGTAAGGTTCACTCACTTATCCATTCCTCCTCCTCTTCTGCTTCATTGTAAAAGTTATTTCTTGCCTCTTTTTTAAGGCAGATAATTTGCACCATTTCACTTCTCCCTTTCCCTTTCTCCCAGTATATTTCTCTCTCCCCCTTTAATTTCATCATTTTAAAGACATTATCAAATCATATTCAATTTATGCCTGTTCCCTCTTTTTATATCAAAATCTATATCCATCCATCCATCTAGCTAGCTAGCTATAATAAGTTTTTCTGGATAGGTGATTTGTAGGTGTAATTCTAGCTCCATTGTTCTTTGGAATATCATAATCTAAGCCCTTGGGTGTTTTAGTGTAGAAGCTGCTAAATCTTGTATTATCCTGACTGTTGTTCTATACTTGGAGTGGTTTGTTTTTTGTTTTTTGCTTGCAATATTTTCTCATTTACCTGTCAGTTCTATTCCTGAAAATATTCATTTTGGGATCTCTTTCAGATCTATTTTCTATTTTCTATTTTACCTCTGGTTCTAGAATATTAGGACAGTTTTCCTTGATGATTTCTTGAAAGATGCAAGTTCTTTTTTTGATCATGATTTTCAGGCAGTCCAATAATGTTAAAATTATCTCTCCATCTATTTTCCAAGTCAGTTGTTTTTCTAATGAAATATTTCCCATCCCCCCCATTTTTGAGTTTTGCTTTATTGTATTTTGTTTTCTCATAAGGTCATTAGCTTCCATTTTCTTGATTATAATTTTTAAGGAATTATTTTCTTTAGTGAGTTTTTGTACTTCCTTTCCCAATTGACCATTTTTAAAGACATTCTCCTGATTAACTTTTTGTATTTCCTTTTGCACCACTCTCAATTCTTTTCCCAATTTTTCCTTTTTCTCTCTTACCTGATTTTCAAAATCCCTTTTGAGCTTTTCTAAAACCTGAGACCAAATCTTATTTTTCTTGAAGGTTTTGGATGAGGGAGCTGACTTTGTTATCTTCTTCTGAGTGCGTGTTTTGATTTTCTTTGTCACTATAGTAACTTTCTACAGTTGGAAACTTTTTTGTTGTTGTCTCTTCATTTTTCTGGCCTACAAGAAGTATGGCTCCATTTCCAAGGTGAAGGTTGCTTCCTGGACTTTGCAGAGCTATTTTTAGAGATCTTTCTAGGGACCTGACCTCAAGTCTCTTTTCTACCCTGGAACTGTTAGGAGTGTCCCTTCTCCACTGCAGCTGTAAGATCTAGTGTGCTAAAGCAACAGTCTTGCTTTGCTGGTGTTAGGGCTGGGGCTGAAGCCAGGCCTGTGCTGGGATTGCCCAGTAGGCTCCAACCCTCATTCCACAGACCTTTTCTGCTAGCCTTCCAAGTCATATCTGGTGTCTCTAGGCTGAGAGGTCAGGAATTCATCAATACTGCCATTGAATCAGAGATCCCTAGACTTGTTTCTGCTTTGGGGACCAGGGCTGGGACCAGGGCAGCATTAGTGCAGCTTCTGCTATTGTTGCATGCTGGACTCCTATCCAAGCATTACTGCTGACCTTCTAAGTTGCCATGGCTAGAAAATATCTGCTTTGTCTTTTGGTGTGTTCTGATGCTATAAAATTTGTTTAGAGTTACTATTCAAGAGAATTTGGAGCAATTTGGGGAAAGATTGAGTCAGTTTCTTTCTTTACTCCATCATTTTAAGTGAAGTGATTTTTAACCTTTGTATCACTCTATCATCAGTATCAGGATAGAGTTACACAAATATAATTATTCCAGTACTTTTCAATTTGTAAAATATTCATCTTGAATATATAACAATCCTAGGGGCTAGGTTTCATAATCTAGAGTAATTTCAGGTGGTAATGTATGCATACAATAAAAAGATCCCTGAAATTGAATCAGAAAATTTGCGTTTGTTTGAAAGTCATTTGATAAAACTTCAAATTTAGATATCTTAAGGTATGAAAAGATATCTATAGACATAGTTTCAGTTGATTTTCATGACAACATAACAAATGTTAATTTCCTATTTATAGATAAAAATTGAAGTACCTGGATATAATTTGATCAGAATCCTATAATTATAAAGTATTTGAGAAAGATATTCTAAATAAAGATGCTCTAAATAAAACACTCTAGCCATAATGCACACTATCTGAGTCTCAATTTCAAGAGAATACCTGCCCTGCCTACTTCACTGGGTCAGAAGGGATCACACTTAACAAGTGTAAATAGATTTTCATTTATTGTATTAATAGGATAAGAAGAAGTTAGTCATTGAAATCCAAATAGCTCAAGGCTAACTCCAGAAGATGTCAATTATTTATCCCTCAGGTACTATTTCATATGAATGATGTTGAATCTTATTTTGTATGGCATGCATATGTAGAATGTATCTAATAAGAAAGAGAAATATTGGTTTTCACATTCAAAAAGACCTCTAGTGTCACCCATTTCTGACATTCTTGAGTTAGTAATAATAGTTTGCATTTATATAACACTGGAGCATTATACAATTATCTCATTTGATCCTTACTAGATGACACAGAAAACAAATATGTGAGACCAGATTCGAATTTAGATATTTCTGACTGTAAGTCAATTCATTGTACCACTTAGTTTTAACATATAGCACATAGCATATCAACAAACACATCTCTTTTTTAGTGCTTAGAGCACTCTTCTAGGCCTCTCTTCTGACCTTATCACGTTCAATATCATTCCATCCTCATTTCTGTTAACATCTTATCCTCCTTTATTAAGTTACAAGCTTCTTCAAGATACTAAACTGGTTCATAGTAGTTGATAACAAATGTCTTCTGAATTAAACTCAATCTCTTATTTCCCACAAATTTTGCCTGAATGATTTATTTTCTTTCCCAAAATTAGTGGGCATGATTCAATGAGCCCATTCTATAGTAATATATGCAATGATTGACTATACAGCAGAAAGCTGGAAGTAGCAGTGGATTCCTTCAAAAAAATGTGGAATGATCTTAGGTATCCTTGGGTCTATCATCTCAGGTAATGTTGTTAAATTAAATTGACAATTTGAGGTTTGACACAACAATGAGGGAAGGCCTTCAATTCACTCTATCTGCTTTATAAGTGGCTATTCGTTCACAGACAGTGTACATGCATTAGTGGCCTTGCATTGGCAGTTTTTACTCAGTTTGCAGCTTGGAATTGCTTTACTTTTTGAGTTTTTCCAGATACTCACTCAGCATATGTCCAAGGTTGCCATTCCCCAGGCCATTCAGGAATTCCAATGCCTATTGTTAAACTTGACACGTATTGCACACTCCTGCTCTTAGCCTGTCATCTTGCATGACCTATTTTATTCTTTGATCCAAAATCAGATTCCCTGCCTAAAAGATGTTTACTAATTTGTAACAGCCAATTCTCAGATAGTCCAATGATTGAGATGACAACCAGAAATTTGGCTACCTCTTCCTAATGCATCTGGATCCTCTCAGCTCTGCAGTGGGCTAGAAACATAGTTAGAGATGGTTCTTAGATTGTTTTGACTCCACTGCATTTGGTGCCATTTAAAACCAAGGGCACAGCTTGAAAAGTTAAACTTTTTTTTGAATGTTAGGAATCTGTAAAATTGGGGATTTAATAAAACAATGGAAGAAAAATATGAGTTGGTTCTGACTTTATACAAAGCAGTTCCCTTAGCTAATTTTAGGCACAATTCAGGACAGGGGAGAAAAGGGAAGTGAGAAAATTGAAAATTACTAGAAGTTGTTTAGACCAAACTCCTCTTAAACCTCCACATTTAGGATAAAAATAATAAACTTCATATGAGTATCACTGGCAAGTGACTCTGAGCAGAAATGGATCTGGAGTTCAGAAACTGCTCTAACTCATAATCTTGGACCTGTTACTGACTTCCTCTATATTAGGCAAATCAGCTAATCTTTATGATTCTTTAAAAAGAGTCATAACACTAACCTCTATCTATGGTTCTATGGGTATTAGTTAATGTTTGGAGTATGCAAAATAATTTCAAATAAAGCTATAAGGACATCTATGGTTGAACTAACATTAGTTGGACTCTTCCTGCTCTCACAGAAACAAATGCTGTTACAAATGCTTGGAATTAAAATCCTTAAATTAGGGTTTCTTACTGAGACAAGCTAAAATAAACAGTATGAAAGAAAGGATCTTGGATTTTAGCATTATTTGCTGATACAGTCCTTAGATATAAAATTCAGCTTTAAAAGCACAGAAAAAATGCCACAACCTTCTCCCCACCCCAAACAAAAGAACTAGCAAGTTTAGAGACATAATGTTGCACTTAAAATTCTGTGTATTTATGTATACAGATGTATGTGATTTTTTTTTCTCAAATTATTTTTTCTTTTTGCTAGGTCACTGGCTGTCTGATGTCTGGGAAGAAGCAGCAGGGAGAATTCAGCTCCCTATAAGTAAACTTGTTTCATCATCTTCTCTAGTTTATTTAATGGAGAAAAATCTTGGAAGTTTCTATGAAATAACAGTAACAAAAACAAGAACAACAATGAACATATGTTATTGTTTGCCAGAGATAAATTAAAAATTGCATTGATTATGAGAACTTCACATGAGTGGACAACATATACTCTGACTTCATTTAAAAGTGATGACTCCCATATGAACTACTAATTAAGATGGGGATATAGTCTTTCTTATGGTAGAAGAATAGAGGATTGTTGGGGTTAGTTAGGCAGTCAATAAACATTTTATTAAGCAGTTATTTTGAGCTAGACATGGGGGAATACAAAGAGAATCAAAAGATATGCCTGTTCTCAAGGAGTACACAGTCTAATGAGGAGACAAAAAACAGTTAACTATGTACATACTGGTTATATATATTGGAGAAATTGGCGATAAAAGAAGGAAGGCTCTATTATTAAGAGTAGTGGTCAGGAAAGACTGCTTGTAGCAAATGGAATATTATTTTATTTTTGCTGAGGCAGTTGGGGCTAAGTGACACAGCTAGATAGTATTAAATGTCTGAGGTTAAATTTGAACTCAAGTCCTCCTGACTTCAGGGATGGTGGTCTATTTACTGTACCATTTGATTGCCCTACAAATAGATCTTTAGCTGAAACTTTAAGGAGTCAGGAAAACCAGAGGCAAAGATGAAGAGAGAGAATCTAGAGTAAGTTCAACAATGCATTATGCATTTCTTCATTTACTCCCCACTATAAATAGTGTACTTCAAATGTGTAGAAATAATAACTTAATGGTCAAGTATTAGTTTTGGAGTATGATAAATAAGATCTGTATCATCAGCTAGAAAATGAAACCAGAGTTCATCACTTCCTGTTGCATTAGTCTTCCTATTCCAGATCCTGGGATTTTTGCTAATTGGCCTATGCTAAGTAATATATTCACCAATATTGTGCCAATTGCTGTTGGAATCCCAGTCAACAATAAGTAAAATCTCAACAACTTCAAAATCCCTTGTCATAAAATCCAGAAAGTTGGATGATAAATTTTTTCTTTCCATAGTCTCCAGTATGTCAGACAGGGGACCATGCTCGGAGTCAGCAAACTGTTTAAGTTCAGCTAGAGCTAAGCCTACAACCTGGTCAGGGCCAGAACTTTTCTTGTCAGCACACACATTAAAGCTCACAACAAGGTGTTCATCACCTCTATGCTTCTCCTGGATTTCTGTCAGGATGCTAAGGCCAGGCCTTAGTCACTTTTCCTGAATAATTTCAAATTGGACTACAAGGTTTGTTAGGTTCTTACTAAGTGCTAATGAGATAATAAGATATTAGGTTATTACTAAGTGCTAAGTCCATACTTAACAATTCTCTAGTTCTGGCCTTTACTGGGAGTTTTACTCCTGGGGAGGAGCTTGCATGCTTAGGAGGAGCAAGTTCATTGGTTGAAGTAATTTTCCCCAGAAGCCCTTGCGTTATCCCACGCCTATTCTCTGGGAGGATAAAAGAGGGGGGCACTCGAAAGATAGAGAGTCTTGTTTGGACCAGACTTGAGGCGGCTCTCTGGAGAAAGAAGTCTCTCCTCTAGACCAGAAGCAATCGGCAGTTTCTAGAGACAACAGCACGTTACGAAGTTGGACTTAGTACAAATAATTCAAGGTTGAACTAATTCATAGCTTCATTAATATAATATAAGGGTTTCTGTCTTCTTACTATATCATCAACTTTCATTGTTGCCATTTTTAAGTCCCTTTGCCAACTAGCAGGGTTTGAGGTAAAAATCTGACTTATTTTAATGCATATTTCTCTTTTATTTGAGACATGTTTTCAAAAAGTCCACAGAATTTCAAAAGTTTCCAATTTTTATTTAAAAAACTATTATTAGCTTTTAATCATTCATCACATCAAAAAAACCCCAACATATGTTTGTGTTAACTTCCTATGTATCTTGGATATAACTTTTCCTCTTTTATCAGTGATATTTAATTTTTAAAAAGCCCTTACTCTACAATTTCCCTTCTTATGGATCTCTACTTATCTGTGTAAATGTTTTTAAATTTTATATAACCAAACATTTCATTTTGTCTTTTTTACATGATCTAGCCCTTGTTTGGTTAACAGTTCTCATTTGAGCCATTATTATAGCTGTTAGTTTCTCTACTTTTCTTATAATTATTTTTTTGCTGTGATTGCTCATTTTTCTATTGCTTATCTATTTTGGATATATATCCTATAGATGGAAAAAATATTGACTGAAATATAATTTTACTAGCATACTTTTCAGCTTTCCCAGGAATTCTTATTAAAAAAGAAGTTTGTCTCCCTATAATTTGGGTTTTGGACTATTTTCAATTGTTTCTGGCTTATTTATTCTATTTTGCTGATCTATTTTTTATATTTTTGTGAAGTCTGAGCTAACTCCTTGTTGACCTCAGGATCAGCCAGAGTCAGGATCAGCAAAAATCCTTCATCTTTAAGGGGAGAAGTAAAGGAGACAGACAAACCTCCACAAGGCTTGCCACCAACCTCTCTTCTCCTTGTCATCCTCCTCCAAAGTGACTCTGGCTTGTCTTACTCCAACCCCTGATCTTTCCTACAATTATCTGTATACACCAAAAGATCAAGCCAGCATAGAATAGTGAGAAGGGCCACTTTCCAAGAATATGCTAATAGAGTATTTGTCCATATTGTCCAATAGGTAATTAGCCTTAAGTGCTTGATTGTCTGATTCCAGTGCACCTATTCAGAGTTTCATCCCTTTACATATTTTAACCAATTTTAAATCATTTTTTGGGAGCAAAACTGTGTCCCCTTTAATCTGTAAAATAATCACTCTGCCCCTTTGATTTCTGGCTTCTCAGACTCCTGAGAATCTAAAAGAAGTCATATTTTCCAGGCTGGGCTTTTCTAAGGCAAATCACCACACGCTTCCCCCACCCACCCTTTCTTCTCCCCCCATTCCCTCATTGGTAGCTGGATCCTCATTTAGGAAGCATTCAAAGTGATTTTCATTCAATTGGAGATCTGGGTCTGATATTGATAAGTTTCTAGGTCTAGGGGCATCAGCTTTTTTTTTTCAACTGGAAATTTTAGTTTCATACTTCTATAAAGGACAATTCTAAACTCTCTATTTTTGCAGAAGTCTGATGTATGATGTAGTATGCTTTGCCTCTATGACAGCTGTCTACCTTGATTCCTATCCACTGTGAAGATACTTTCTTCTCAGTGAAAACCCTTTTTATTTTTCTGTCAGAACTTTGCCACTGAGAAAATCTGCATTCCTAGCAAAGCTGAGTTCCCTAAACTGGGGTTATACTCTTTTCTCTCATACACAGGTCTCTGGTAAAAGTGGGCTTAAATTTATAGCAAAATGATGGTGAGATAGAAAGCAATAAAATTTCCTTTTTTTGCCACTAATATTTTATGTTCATGAATTCTTTCATGTTGAACCAGTGCTGACCAGAAGGGAATTCTTACAACTCTCATTGTAGTTTTGTCAACTATTGTTCTATAGCATATTTTGAAATGTAGAGTTGTCATATCTTCAGCATTCAAACATTTTCCTCTTATTATTTATCATGACATTTATTAGTGAAGCAATATCCCACTTAATGAGCTGGTTTTTCCTTATAAGATATTAAGAATTATGTCACTTGGTCACTTTTTGAGTTTTGATGACAGAGTGAGTATAAGTAGCAATTAGTTCTGTTCTGGGAGAAACTCTAAGGGTCTTCTCTTCCCACTTTGTTTTTTTTTTTCCCTACAAAGAAAAACTAGGCCATTTTTTGCCTTATTTTTACCTAGCCTTAAATCACTGAATGAGTGCTATCTGAAACAAACACTGAGAGTTAGTTTTAAAAGGTTAGAGTCTCCCACTGTATCCAAGGCTATATTTCCAGTCCTCTTGACACATGTCTTGCCACTGAATGGATTCATATGATTCTGAAGGAGAGAGTGAAGCTGATGACTTTGCATAGTCCTACCTCACTTAAATCCAATTTATTTGTAAGTCAAGACATTACCCTTCTAATATCATTGTTCCTTTTCAAGAACAAAGGATAAAAACAGCATCAAGAAGAAGAAAGACCTATCTTAAGCCTTGGTTGGCTCTAAAAATTAATGACTCAAACTGAAGAGCAATACCTCATCTCCTGAGTACAAAGAAGTGCCAGAGTCAATTTGAGGCTTGACTAGTGCATCATAAAGGATAATTCATGCACTGGAACTTTGCTCAATTGAATCAACTCAAAGTGCCCTCAATAGCTATGTGTTGAATATTTTCTCTGGATGTGGCTAAGTAAATCTCTTTTTTGTTAATAGTGGAATGATGGATGTGCCTCATTTTCATCTAATATTGAAACTACACTACCAGAGAACAGGCTTGACTTAGGCTCAAACCCCACCTACAGAATATATTTTTTCTTTCTCTATGCGATTTAAAAATATATATTTCACCTAGTTGTACAAATGCAATAACAAAGTATCACCTTACTTTTCATTATATCTTCAAGAATGAAAATCACTTTAGATAATATAATCATTTTTTTTAATATTACACCAACTTAATCATGACCAGTAACATTTTTTCCATCTAAAAGTCTTTTTCTTTCTATAAAGAATGATCTATGGTTACAATTGTGAAAATATTTTATTTTAGTAGTTTGAATCCATTTTTTTTTATAATTGTTGTAGTAATGGATTGTATGGATTCCTATTTTTTTCTCTCAATTTTGCAATACTGTATAGAAATGCACTTACTCTATGTTTTGCTAGTTTCCTGAACCTGTTGTATTTGTTCATGATCTCAGTTTCTGCTTTGATTCTCTGAAATTTTCTAAATATTTTATTTAGGCACCTATAAATATGGGCAATTTTTTCTCCTTTTTACTTTTGTTTATAGTTTTAATTTTGTTCTTTTGATTTGCTGCTATAACTATATAACTAGTATTTTTAAAAGCGTAAATGAATTAAAAGAGAGTACGTATCATCATAAGATCTATTTTAAATATCAACAATATTGAAAAAAATAATGAAAGGTTATACTAAGATTTCTAGTCTGATGAGATGGAGACTAATAATAGCAGTGACATAAATAATAAGGAGATAGAAATTGGGAGGATAAGTTGGTTACAGGTTACAGATAATCAATTTGACATGTTCATACCAAATGAAAGGTTTATCTTTGGGTACATCAAATTGGAGGTGATGTGGGACATACAATCAAAATATAGCAACTGAATGCTGAGACTGAAATTTAGCAAAGAGTTTGTAAGAAGATAAAAATCTATGAAAATGATGAGCATACTAATAAGTGAAATTGTGTACTGGATCAGTTTAACAAAGGGAAGAGTATAAAGAGAAACAAATGGGTAAGACTTGATGAACTTCTAAATTATGGAGTGAAAATAAGAAGGAAAAGATAATATGGAAGATTAGGCAGAAAAGTAAGATACAAACTGTGGAAGTTTATTATAATAAAAAGTAAAGAAGGAGAAAATTTTAAAAAGGGGGAGTGGTCAAATATGTCAAATAGTCTACAGAAAGAAAAAAAAAAACAAAAAACCTAAAACAAAACAAAACAAATAAACAAACAAACAAACAAACAACAACAACAACAATGAAGACTGAGGAGAAAGTTGCTAAATTTGAAAAAAAAAAGAAGTTGTTCATAAACTATCTCAAAGAACTATCTTCTCATCAGAAGTTTTCCAGCAGAAATGTGGGTGAATGTACATTCATATATGAACATTATTGGGAATGTTTTAAAGGTGAATTCTTGCATAAATATGGCTTGAAATGGCTTGACAAGCTCTTCCAATTCATACCATAGTTTTTCAAAAATACTGAATTTAGAAGGATTTGGATTCAACTCTGAAATATAGTAGGCAAATTATTTCATTGTTAAGTGTCCCTTGTCAAGTCTTATGACTCTAAATTACAAAATATTTGCAAATCTGATAGGAGGAGCTCTGTTTCCTTCTCAATAAGAATAAAAAAATCATATGTACAAATATTTGCAGTTGCTTGGATGAATTAAGGACATTATGTTGGTGCATTTCATCCTTTAATTAGCACTAAATAGATAAGCATTCTGGAACATATTGTTTCCAAACAAAATTTCCCATTTTTTGCTAGTCACTCAAGAAGATTTAATTGAAGAGGAATAGATATAAAATAATTTAAATTATTAATATTTTTCAGTGGATTGTGGGTATATAGATATTACCTTGTTTTAGTCATTTGATCACTCCTCTTCCATATTCTCTTCTGTCTAGGTTTTAGTGATTTTACTCTCTCCTAATTGTTCTCCAATCCTTATGACTATTACTTCTCAGTCAAATTGCTGAATCTTCATACAAGTCATACCCATTATTCTGGGAGACACTTTTTAGATCTTTTCACTTTGCTATTTCATCAGTTGCTGTGAATTCAACTATTATATTTATTCAGAAGGTTCTCAAATTTATTTCTTCAGCCTTAACTTCTTTCCTGACCTCTAATCTTATATATCCAAATGCATTTTAAACCTCTTGAACTGGATGTCATGTAAACATTTTGAATTCAGTATATCCAAAACTGAACTCATTATCCACTCCCTTCAAACCTGTTATAAACTTTTTCCTCTTCCTAACCTATATATTATCATGAAGGGTACTACTGTCTTTGTCACCCAGATTAACAACCTAGATGTTATTCTCAAACCCTCAATCTCTCATCCTCTATTCTTCCCCTCCCCAAAGCAATCGACTGGCAAATACGATGAATTTTTTACCTTCATAACATCTTTAATGTCTCCTTTTCTTTTCTGACATGATAACCATTCTGATGCAGACTCATAACCTCAATCCTAGGCAATTGCAAAACCCTTGTGTCTCCTGTCTCAGGTCTCTCCCAATCCATTCTGTCCTCCACTTCAATGTCAAAGAGATTCTCCTAATGTATAGGTCTCACCAGTGGGTTCCTAGTATTTCCGATATAAATTATAAACTTTGCTTAGTTAGAAAGGCCTTCATAAGTTGGTCCCTTCTTATCTTTTCAGTATTATTACACTTTCCACTCCCTCCACACATACCGCTCACCATACCTTATGTGATCCAGTGACACTAGCCTTCCTACTATGCCTATACAAAACAATCTTTCCCCCAACTCCAGGAATTTCTATAGATTCTCCCCCATTTAGGAATGTTCTCCATTCTCATCTTTGCATCATGACTTCTTTTACGAATCAGCCAGACTCTCATTTTTTATAATAAGCTTTCCTGATCCCCTGTCATACTAATGCCTTTCCTTTGTTGATCACTTCCAATTTGTTTTTTTTTTAATATCTTATTCATATATAGGTTTCATGTTGTCTCTCCCATTCATCTGTGAGTTCCTCATGAGGAGGGACTGTTTTTTCCTCTCTTTGTTCCCCAGTGCTTATCATAGTTTCTGCACATGGTTCCACATTTAACATATGCTTGTTAACTAACTAACCAGGCCAACACTCCTTGAAACTTATTAACCTAAAAAGGAATAGATTGCTAGCAGTAATTCATTATATGAAATGTCAGCTTTAAACAAGAATATTTTATACACTTATATGAGACTCTAATTTGTCACTGGCACAGAATAGCTCTTAATAAATGTTAGTTGACAGGAATTCTAGTATTTACTCTATCCCCATACCTAGTTTTTCTATGTATCCAGTCAAGGTCACAATAGAATTCTATACTTCTAATTAATAATTTGGTGAAATGATTTACAATCACATTTGCTTACCATCTTTACTACTTTTCAGAATATTAATGACAAATAAAAAATGTAATATGGATTTGCACTTTGACTTCTCCCATGTATTGTATCTATGTAATTTGTGCTTTGTTTGTCTTTGATTTAAAAGCAATCTTGTGAAGCTGGAAATTATCTCTTTTCCATACAAAGATCTTTATCAATAAGAATGAATGGCTATAAAATTGACCCAATCTTTCTATTTACACATTCAACAAAGTCTGTGGAACTATTCAAGTACTTTATAATAGTATAATCTTGAACACTGATCATCATTTCAAAACAATTAGGATGATCTACATTTCAAATCCTAATGCTATAATTTTTAAATGTAATTGTTTTATAATCACTTTCACAATTGATAGCCTCCAAACTTGTGGTCTGTATTTCTACCAAGATTATTCTTTTGGCATATATTAGTATTAGATGTTATTAAAAACAAAACAAAACAAAACAAAAAACCTAAAATCAAAAGGGGCTTCCATGGTTATCTACTTCATCCTCTTGTCTTGCCTATGAGGAAATTGAGATTGGGAAAAGTTAAGTGATTTACCCACAGTCACACATGTAGCAAGCATTAGAAGTAGTATCTCAACTCACATCCTATGATTGTAAAACTACTCCTCTTTATTCTATCACTTTGCCTCTGAAAGAAAGAGGCATAAATTAATTAAAATATAAACAGTGTGATAGTGGGTTTAAATTAAATTTCTAACTAGAGAACAATATTAGAGCCCACATTGCTTCATGGAATAACTTTATTATTTCCTACTTTTTTAAAAGAGAGGAGAGCTTAATCCTGATCATCTTGCTGATGGCTTGCTAAACAATAGGAAATAGTGGCCAAAGGGATCATTTACCTTGTTTTTTCTTCCATGTTGAAGTCACCTGCTTTTTTTTCTATGACTACTGATTGTATTATTGTCCTCCTCTGCTCCTTTCCCAAAAAGGAAAGGCTCAAATGAGTTAATTGCTGGGTTGTAGCTATGTTAGATAGAAGTAGATGGCAGCTGCAAGCTGGGCATATACTGCAAGGAAAGGTTTGGATTTCCATTATAGTCTGCCATATAATACTTCACCATTCCATCTGGTACTATCTTTTGTTTTGAGTCAGTCATTTAAAAAATATGAATGAAAACATAAACACCTCTACCCACCCATGCCCATGTTAAATCTCTCTTTATTTTGATTTAGGCAACACAACTGACAGCCTAATGAACATAATGCCCAAAGCAATTATGCCTGAAGACCTATCATGAACACATAGCAGCAGATTAGAAAACAACATTTTCAGGCCATGGACACTGATCCTTTAGCTTTTCCTTTCTAATATGGCTATGGCCACATTAAATTAAAAAAAAAAAAAAAACTATTAAAAGTCAAACATGGCGATAAGCACTTATAATATAAACAGAAAAGTGAAAAAGTGAGAAAATGAGAATGATAATACATTTAAGTGGAATTAGCTCTAGGACAGAAAGCAAGGACTAAGGTGCTTTAGCATATATTGCTAGGTCAGGTAGTAATTTCTGGGTTTCTGGAGGATGTTGGAAGCAGGGTGAATGATGAGGTCCATTTGCAAGTTCAATGAAGGGTCAGTGGACTTCTACCTTATCAGAAATATTATATTTGAGGACAACCATTCATTTAAATGGTCTTCCTAGCAAAGACTGGGATTAAATTGAAATGCAGCCACCATTGAAGTGAGATGGGGCTATGGGCTCCCTCACATAGAAGATAAGGTCTGGGGATTAACTTCTATTGAGAAAGAGGAAGATGAAAAGATTACAAGCAGAAAGATTGGAATTAGGAACTTCTTGTCATATCCTTTCCTATTAGGTCCTCATGTGTGTGTGTGTGTGTGTGTGTGTGTGTGTGTGTGTGTGTGTGTGTGATGGGGAAAGGAAGGGCACCTGATTTTTATTAATGGAGGAATAAATCAAAAGAAATTTGTACCTAATGGAAATATGGCCAGGAAGTTTTTCAGAGAAAACAGAGATCTTGAAGAAATAGATTTCAACATGGATACAAAGACAATTAAACAGAAAAACAAAACAAAACAAAACATCATTTCATGACATATTTTATTATTTCATTTTTTCATTGTGTATTATGAGCATAATTAAAAGGATAAATATGAAGATAAAAAGTATATGAAAGTAATTAGGTATGTGCAACAGCATGCATAAAGATGTAAATGTTAACATCTTCTATTTTGTTAAATATTCACTTGCCTTTTAGTCCTTAACATGAAAGTTGCTAAATCTTGTGCTATCCTGATTATGACTTCCTGATACTTGCATTTCCCTCCTAACTTCTGGTAGTATGTTTTTTTTTCTTGAATTGGGAATTCTGAAATTTAATTATAATATTCTTGGGAGTTTTCAATTTTGATCTTTTTCAGGTTATAATTGGTGATTATGATTTATTCTCTGAATAAAACTCTGAAGAGTTTTCCTTAATAATTTCTTGAAAGATGATATGTAGCATTGTTTTTATATCATGGCCTTCAGATTGGTTTTGTAATTTTAATTTCTTTAGTAATTTTGTGTGTTCTTTACCAAAATATTTATTCTTTTTTCATGATTTTCTTGCATCACTCCCATTTCTTTTTTCATTTTTTTTCCCCCTCTACTTGTCTTATATGATTTTTAAACTCCTTTTTGAGCTTTTCCAGATATTCTTTTGGAAAGTGAAACCAATCCACATTTTTGTTTGTGGCCTTGGTGTATCAGTTTTGACTCTGAAGTCTTCTTCTTGAGTTTGTGATTTTATCTTCCCAGTCACCATAATAACTTTCTATGGTCAGGTACTATTTTATTGATTAATCATTTTCCCAGTCTCTTTCTTGACTTTTAATTCTATGTTAAAGTGGAGCTCTGTCTCCAAGGTAGAAGGGTCACTGTTCCAAACTTCATATTTTTATGCAGCTCTTTTCAGAGCTAATTTGAGAGCCGTGTCTATGCATTTTCAGTTTTTCCAAGGTGAGTTTTCTTAAGGAGAGTTGTGTTTACTACTCTACTGGCCTATACTATAATCTATGTGTGACAACAAGCACTATTTTCCACCCTGGAAACTGTAATCAAGTTCTCCATTCCTCTTCTATTACAAGCCCTGAAGTACTAGGATTCCTTCCTACCTTAGGACTGAAACCTGGATTCACATTTGGGAAGCATAACAGAGTCCTGAACCTATTACCAGTAAAGGGACCCCTGTAAACACTTTCTGACCTGTTTTCTGACTCCCTTACTGTTTATAAACAAAGAGCTCCAAAAATTACTGCTGATGACTCAGATTCCCTAAGGCTTGCTGCTGGCTGCCTTGTGAAGGAGTATGGGGCCTTGTGACTGGTTTCCTGTGGTGTGCTCTGCTGACTTACCTGGTCATTGCTGAAGCTGTACTGTTCTCTACTCTCACCTTCATACAATAGACCTATTATGGCAACCTTTTAAGCTTTCTTGGGCTGGAAAATCGTTTCACCCCCATTTGTAATTTGTTTTGAGACATTATTCAAAGCCATTTGAATGAGAATTTGGGAGTTCTTAGAAAATTCTCTTCCCTCTCTCTTCACTATCTGAGAAAGTTTTCAATTCCATTTACCATTCAATGCAAAAAACCCACCATCCATTACCATAAATATTTTCTATGTGGTTGTAAATTTTGAAATACATATTTTGAGTTTACCTCTCAGACCTGTGAAAGAGGAATGAATTTATGTCCAAAGAAGAACTAGAGATCATTATTGATCACAAAGTAGAAAAGTTTTTGTACAAACAAAACTAATGCAGATAAGATTAGAAGGGAAACAATAAACTGGGAAAACATTTTTACAGTGAAAGGTTCCAATAAAGGCCTCATTTCCAAAATATATAGAGAATTGACTCTAATTTATAAGAAATCAAGCCATTCTCCACTTGATAAATGGTCAAAGGATATGAATAGATAATTCTCAGATGAATAAATTGAAACTATTTCTAGCCCTATGAAAAGATGCTCCAAGTCATTATTAATCAGAGAAATGCAAATTAAGACAGTTCTGAGATACCACTACACATCTGTCAGATTGGCTAGAATGACAGGGAAAGATAATGCACAATGTTGGAAGGGATGTGGGAAAACAGGGACACTGTTATATTGTTGGTGGAATTGTGAATACATCCAGCCATTCTGGAGAGCAATTTGGAACTGTGCTCAAAAAGTGGTCAAACTGTGCATACCCTTTGACGCAATAGTGTTATATCCCAAAGAGATCTGAAATAAGGGAAAGAGACCTGTATGTGCAAGAATGTTTGTGGCAGCCCTCTTTGTAGGAGCAAGAAACTGGAAACTAAGTGGATGCCCATCAGTTGGAGAATGGCTGAATAAATTGTGGTATAGGAATACTATGGAATATTATTGTTCTGTAAGAAATGACCAAGAGGATGATTTCAGAAGGTCTGGAGAGACTTACATGAACTGATGTTGAGTGAAATGAGCAGGACCAGGATATCATTGTATACTTCAACAACAATACTATATGATGATCCATTCTGATGTATGTGGCCATTTTCAACAATGAAATGAACTGAATCAGTTCCAATAGAACAGTAGTGAACTAAACCAGCTACACCCAGTGAAAGAACTCTGGGAGATGACTATGAACCACTACATAGAATTCCCAATCCATCTATTTTTGTCTGCCTGCATTTTAGATTTCCTTCACAAGCTAATTGTACACTATTTCAAAGTCTGATTCTTTTTGTACAGCAAAACAACTGTTTGGACATGTATACATATATGGCATTTAATTTATATTACTTTAACATGTTTACTTTAACATATTTAACATGTATTGGTCAACCTGCCATCCTGGGGGAGGGGAGTAGAGGGGAAAAATTAGAACAAAAGTTTTGGCAAGTGTCAATGTTGTAAAATTACCCATGCATATATTTGGTAAATAAGAACTATTAAATTAAAAAAAAGAAGAAGAAGGTTGTCACTGAGATAGAACTCGGTTGCTTTGTCCAAACTGAGTCTGGGTTGCAGTGCTCAGTGGTAGTTGCAGGGTAAGGAGGAGCACTAACACACCACAGCTTGGGACCACAATGAATACTATACCCTTCACCCTGAAAGCAGAACTTAACAAAGTTAAAATCTGGGGAAATGAGCAAACAACAAGAAAAGATTCTGACAATAGACAGTTATTGTGGTGATAAAAATCAAAACATAGATTCAAGAAAATAACAAAGTCAAAACTCCTGCATTCAAACCCTTCAAGAAAAAAATGTGAACTGGTCTTAGGCTATGGAACAGCTCAAGAACAATTTTGAAAATCAAGAGAGAGAAAAAAATTGGGAAAAGAAATGAGAGTGGTGCAAGAAAATCATGAAAAAGAGTCAACAGCTTGGTAAAGGAGACACAAACACTATTGAAGAAAATAACACAAAAATAGACTAAGCCAAGTGATAAAGGAGGCAAAGCCGAATTGGTCAAATGAAGAGATAAACACAAAAAATCACTATAGAAATAAAAGTTTAAAATTCAAATGGAAATGGAAAACGAGGTACAAAAAAGGTCACAGAAGAAAGTAAATCCTTAAAAATTAGAATTGAGCAAATGGAAACTAATGGCTTTATGAGTAATCAAGAAACAATCAAGTAAAACCAAAAGAATGAGAAAATAAAAGACAAGATGAAGTATTTTATTGAAAAAATAATTGAGGTGGAAAATTGATCCAGGAGAAATAATGTTAAAATT
Organism: Sminthopsis crassicaudata; assembly: GCF_048593235.1. Taxonomy (NCBI): domain Eukaryota; kingdom Metazoa; phylum Chordata; class Mammalia; order Dasyuromorphia; family Dasyuridae; genus Sminthopsis; species Sminthopsis crassicaudata. Next base: position 265,271,766 of record NC_133619.1, on the reverse strand, counting down.
ATTGAACTACCTGAAAGCCTTGACCAAAAAAAAAAAAAAAAAAAAGAAAAAGAAAAAAAAGAGCCTAGACATCATCATCTTTTAAGTAATTATCCAGACTGAAACTGCCTTGGTATTTCAGAACCAGAGTAAAATAAACCCATAGTAAAATTTAGAAATTGAAAGTCCATTAATCATCTATGGGAAAAGATCACCTAAAAGAAAATTTCAGGAATATTACTACCAAATTTCAGAATTCCCAGGTCAAGGAGAAAATATGGGAAGCACTTAGAAATAAGCAATTCAAGGATCACAAAGCCACAGTCAGATTAACACAAGATTTAGAAGCTTCTACAATAAAGATCTGGAAGGTTTGGAATATAATATTCTGAGAGGCAAAAGTATTGATTACAACCAAGAAACACCTATCCAGTAAAATTGAGTATAATCCTTTAAGGAGGAAAATGGATATTCAGTGAAATAGAAGATTTAAATATTCTTGCTGAAAAGACTGAAACTGAATAGAAAATTGGATGAATTTTTTACAAGAATAAAGAGAAGCATAAGAAGGTAAACTTAAAAGGAAACAAATAAGGGATTTAATTAATTTCAACTGTTTACATTCCAATGGGAAAGTGACACATATAACTCATAAAAACGTTCTCATTATTAGAGCAATTAGGAGTATATATTAATAGAGGTAGAATGTGAGACAAATATGATGAGATAATATCTACAAACACAAAATTAAGGCATTAAAAAGGAATGTACTGGGGAGAAATGTAAAGGGAGAGATAGAATAGGATAAATTATATCACATAAGCTTTTACAATGAGGGAATTGGGGAGAGTGAGTGAACATTTCTCTCATCAGAATTGGCTCAAAGAAAGAAAAACATATATAGTCAATTATGTATAGAAATGTTATCATACACTACAGGAAAGTGAAGGGGAAAGGGATAAGAAGATGGGCGATGGAAAGGGAGAGTAGATTGGAGGAGGGGAGAGCTAGAAGCACAACATTTTTGGAAAGGGACAGGATGAAAGAGGAGAAAGAATAGAACAAATGGGGAGGGGAATAAGCTGGAGGGAAATACAGTTAGCAATAGTAACTGAAAAAAAATTAAAGTATGTTTCTCTGATAAAGGTCTAATTTCTCAAATATGTAGAGAACTGATTTAAATTTATTAAAAACATAAGAGCCATTTCTCAATTGATAAAAGATAATGATCCATTGATCAAAATATATGAATAGATTTCATATGAAGTAATCAAATCTATTAATAGCAATATGAAAAAAATGTTCTAACTCACTCTTGATTGGAAAAATGCAAATTAAAACAATTCTAAAGTAAAGGAAAATGACAGCCATATATATATATACACATACACCATGCATGCACTTTGATGTAGCAAGACCACTACTAGGTCTGTATGCCCAAGGAGATAAAAAATTTAAAAAAGGACCTATATTCACAAAATATTTGTAACAATGCTTTTCTAGTGTCAAAAAAGTGGAAATTAAAGGGATATCCTTCTATTGGGGAATGCCTAAACAAATTGTGGTATGTGATTATGATGGAATACTATTAGTCTGTGAGAAATAATGAGCAGTATGCTCTCAGAAAAAACTTTGAAAGACTTCTGTGAGTTGATGTAAAATGAAATGTACTGTGTATAAAGCAACAGCAATATTTATTTTATTTTTAAAATATTTTTGTAACATCAATATTGTAAGATGATCATCTGTGAGTGACTTAGCTATTTTCCTCATAAATTGATCCAATAAAACTGGAGGAGTTATGATGAAAAATGCTATCCATTCCCAGAAAAGAAAAAAAAAACTGATGGTTTCTGAATAAAGATTGAAGCATACTTTTTATTTATTTTATTTTATGTTTTTTTTTGTCTTTTTTTCTTTTACAACATGAGTATTATGGGAATATTTTGCATGACTACACATGTATAACCTATATGGAATTGCTTGTCTTCTTAATGAGTGATTGGAAGAGGGAAAAGAGATCATTTGTAACTCAAAGTTTTTTCAATGAACATTAAAATTGTTTTTATATGTAATTGAGGAAAATATTTTTTTTTAAATAAGTGGCATGAAGGATATTATTGGGTCACTCATGTTTTGAATAGTGAGGACAAACATGGAAAGCATGAATATTTCACTGATTCCTAGGAAATGTTAAAAGGTCTAAAGGAAAATTTCATAATATTAGGTTGATCTTTAAGTAGGATGTATGAGAAAAACTAGAAAAAAATCATCCAAGATAAAAAGACATATATAGGTTACAATTTGTACCAGTAAGGAAATTTCCCATTTATAGACCTCAGATTCATTGATATATGGGGACATATCATCAAACAGGGGGACTGTATATACATTTATTTTATAGAACATTTATAAAGTAAATTTTTTACTAAATATCATTCATAAGGAGAGGAAACACTTTCACCATTCATGAATTTTGCACAATGACATCATAAAAAAGAGAATGATGCATACATTCAAGATGTTTAATTCAGAAATTAGAAAAATATCTTCTACATGCCAAAATTATGTTATAATTTATGGCACTATCTTCTATAAATTTTTTCTTGAAAAATTTAGATTTAATACCTTTATATTCTCAGGCTATATGAAATTCCACATAAAAAGACCACTCTCTAAAAACTAATAGTGTATTTTTCTTAATCTAATTCATTCACTATGCTGTTAATTTATCTCAATTATTAAAGGATTTGACATATAATTCATTCACCATGAAATTTAAAAAAATTACATTTGTGATTTTTAAACTTTCTGTCATCATAATTCACCTTTCTCCTTATAGACTAAAGCATCTTATTTTAAGTCTCTTATCACACTGATAGGGTAGCTAGATGGCACAGTGGATATACTGCCATGTTTGGAAGGAAGACTCATATTCTTGTTCAAATCTGTCTTCAGACACTTACCAGCTCTGTGACTCTAAGCACATTAATTCTTCCTGTTTGCCTCAATTTCTCATCTGTAAAATAATCTCAAGAAGGGAATGGCAAAACACTCCGCTATCTGCCAAGAACACCCTGAATTGGGCTATAAAGAGTAAAACACAAATGAAATAATTGAACAACAACAAGAATCACATTTAATTAATTTAAGAATTAGAAAGAACCTTAGAATTCTTCTATAGGTTAGAACCTAACTCACATCTGAATATAAATCTCCAAAACATTGTCACCAGCCTCAAACCTCCAGATATAAGGGAACTCATTAAATGTTTTTCTCCTTCCCTTCCTTCCTCTCTCTTCTTCTCTTTTTTTCCTTCCTTCCTTCCTTCCTTCCTTCCTTCCTTCCTTCCTTCCTTCCTTCCTTCCTTCCTTCCTTCCTTCCTTCCTTCCTTCCTTCCTTCCTTCCTTCCTTCCTTCCTTTCTTCCTTGTCTTTTCTTCTTTGTCCTTCCTTTCTTGTTCTTCTTTCCTTCCTTTATTCCTCTATTTATTTGTCTTTAATTTCTTTCTCTTTCCTTCCTTTTTTGTTCTCCTTTCCTCCTCCTCTCCTCTTCCTCCACATTCTTGTTTGTCTCTTTCATCCTCTTCTTATGATGCTTTTCCCCCTCAAAAAGCATGTGTTTTTCCTCCTACTCATTGGAAAAAGAAAAGAAATATTTAGCGTTAAACAAAACAATTTCCCACAATCTCCATGTCTAGAAATATATCAATATACAAAAAAAGGAATGTTCTCCAATGTGTAGTATTCTGGTTTGGGAAATCACAAAGATGGTGTATGGTATCATAAGGGATTATTGACTTATTTTTTCTTGTAGTGATTACTGCAATGATTTGATTACCATGCCAGTGACAAGAAGGTGGGGGTTATATATTGCAGCAGGATAGGTAGAAAGAAGATGAATTGTGTACAATGCATTCCCTTGGCTGGGATCAGGTAAAGGGTTAGAACTGAGCAAACGCACTTGGATAATGGACCACGTGATACTAATTGCCAATTGGACAATTCTCTAATAACATGCTTGAAGGATGACCCTCCCCAACTATTCTGTGCTGGCTCGATTGGTGGGAAAAGAAGGGGAAGTGATGTGTGTGGGTGGAGTAGGAGGAAGAAATTGAGGCATTCTCCTGGCAGTGGGGAGAGAGGAAGGTGGTGTGGAGATTGTTAGATTTAATCCCCTGATGGCAACCCCAAAAGACCAAGAATAAAGATTTTTGGTGATCCTGACTCTGGCTGATTTCTGGGAAGACAAGAGTTCCAGCAGGATCAGTTAAATATGTTAGGTCAATTTACATGCTAATCATTGAAAATAGTGTATTTTCCAGTGAAGGTGTTCCAGAATAGAGAGAGTATGGTCTTTGGTTTGTAGGATGCTACCTAAGGGAATATGGTAGAATCTGTTAGTTTTCAAAGTGCAAAAACAGGCAAGAATGATGACAAAGAGATGACCGAGATGGAATCAAAGAAAAAATGGTTTTGTAGATAGATAGATTTAAGAATAAAAAAATTAAACTCCTTACCTTAAACAAGTGTGCTACTTTTATCACTAACAGTGCATAGACTTATATGAATAGAGACACTCAATTTCACCTCAAAGGGAAGTAAACATTAAAAAAAACAAAGAGAAATATTATAAAAATAGTGATTAGGATTAAAGAAAAAGGTAATTTAATTTTCCTCCAATAAATATGACATTATCTGTAAAGATGTTTCTTTGTGACAATAGCAAAGACAATGATATTCTTCCACCAATTAAAAACTGGTTTAATATATACGTATGTGTGTATATCTCTATCTATTTATCTATCTATCTCTGTATGTATTCCTCATTTTATTTTATTGTTTAGTTTAGGCAATTGTGGTTAAAAGACTTGCTCAAGGTCACATAGCTAGCAAGTTCAAATATCTGAGGGTATATTTGAACTTAGATTCCTCTGACTTCAAGGCTAATGCTCTATGCATTGCTTCATCTACCTGCCCCTGTATTCTTTATTTTAAAGTGAAGACTAAATCACTTTTTAAAAATGTGCAAAAGGACCCAGATGTATGGAGATTTGACTAGCAATGAGACTAAACATAATAGTAAATACAGAAATGGTACATATTTTCTTCCTTCATTTCCTTGTTGCTTCCTTGATTTTGATATGGGCTATTCCTTGTAATATTAACAGAGGTGAATAAAAGCTGTTTCTTTTAATAGAATCTGAATTACAGTGCTGTAGAAATCAATACCATAAACATTTATTGAAGTTATGGAAGTATTTTTTCAAGTTTTAAGGGGAAGTAGGAGGTATTTTCAAAAATTTACATGCCATAACATTGCCAGGCAAAGGCAATAGGGATTAAAGCTCACACAGCTAATACATGTCAAGTGTCTGAAGCTGTATTTTTACTCAAGTGCTCTGAAATTCCAGGACCATGTCTCTGTCCACTGCACCACCTACCTGCTATCATTTAGAATATTTTTGAAGTATTTTAGGTGACAGTATAACAAGGTTATATACACTTACATACATTTATGTATATATGTATATGCATACATCTGCAAACAGGTTTATAAATATGATACATGTTTATGTGTGGATATTGTCCTTTTTGGTTTATTCTTTGGTCATGTTAAAAAAGAGTCATTTGTAGTATTTGGCTGTATTGGCCACATGATAATTCAATAATTCAATTCAAAAGAAATTTACTTTTAATGAGAACTCATAAGTCACTTTGTTTTTGTTGATTTCATGACAATTATAACGTACAAAGCTATATAATCTTGCCATAGTAGACTTTCAATACTCCCATTGATACATTATAACTAAAATTACTATGTTATCATAAAACTCTTCTGCAAGATGGGGAACAAGAATGATTATAATTGCTAGAATAAATGTAGGAAGAGCTCAAATTGGCAAAAAAAAAAAAAAAAAAAAAAAAAAAGGGAAATGAGATAGCAAAAAAAAAAAAAAAAAAAGTTTTGGAAGAAAGAGTTGATAAGAAAACTAATTATCCCAAATAGCAGACTACTAGAAATAGAAATAAAACAGAAGTTCATGATTCCAAAACATCAAGACAATCAAAGCTCAAAAGATTATAAGAAATGGAAGAAAATGTACAGTATCTTCTATCAAAAATGATTGACCAGGAAAATAATTAAAGAGATATTAAAATAATCAAACTTCTTGAAAGCCACAACATCCTCCCTTCAAAAACAACAATAACAATAACAAATGAACTTTTTATTATTTCAAGAGATCATGAAAACAAATTACCCAGTTATATTAAAATGCAAGAAAAACAGTGAGAATGGACAGAATTTACAATCACTTCTGTAAATATAACTTCAAATTAAAAAAAAAGAAAAGAATAAACTTGAAGAATGTCATAGTTAAAGCTCAAAGACTACAGGTCAAAAAATGCTCCAACAGCAGCCAGAAATAAGAGTTCAAGCATCAAGGAATCATAAGCAGAATCTCTTATGATTTGTAAGCTATTATCTATAAAGGAATAGAGTATATTCTAAAAGATCGAAGATGGAGGCTTATAAAAAAGAATTAAGTTAATTAATAAGATTGAAGTTAATCACACAGAGGACAAAATATGTTTTTAGGGGAACAGCAGAATTCTAACTACTCCTGTTAAAAAGATCAGCAATGAGTTTGAAATACAAACATGGCAGTAAAGAGAAATTAACAAAGACAAATACAAGTAAGCAATCGGAAGGTACTTTATGAAGATAAACTGTTTACATTCCAATGTGGGAAGGATGATTCAAGTGTCTACTAAGAATTCTAATTATTCTAGGCCCTGGGCATAAAAAGACAAAAAAAAATGAATAAAACACAAGCAAGGAGACAACACTCATATAAAGAAGTCTATGCAAAATGAATGTAAGATAATTTTTAGGAATATACTCAGATTATGAAAAGGCACATGTAGAGAATGAAACATGAGCTGAAACTTAAAAGAAGTAGAGATTTTAAGAAGTGGAAGTCAGGAGGAACTATATTGTAGAAGAGCCTCTACACATATTTAAAAATAGAAGATGGAGTATTATGTGTGACGAACAATAAGAAAGTAAGAAAGAAAGGAATAGTAAGAAATGTTATATAGCCTATAGACTGAGTTAAGGGAAATGATATGTAAGGTTAGAAAAATATGTTGGATGGAAGTTGTGAATGACTGACAAAAGATTATTCTTAGAGGAAGTAAGTAAGGAGTCAGTAGACATCATTGAGTAGGTTAGTGACATGATTATAATTTTTTGTTTGTTTGTTTGTTTAATTTTTATTTTATTTTATAATTATAACTTTTTTTTTTTGACAGTACATATGCATGGGTAATTTTTTACAACATTATCCCCTGCACTTACTTCTGTTCAGATTTTTTCCCTTCCTCCCCTAACTCCCTCCCCCAGATGGCAGGCAGTCTTATACATGTTAAATATATTACAATATATTCTAGATACAATATATGTGTGTAGAACCGAATTTCTTGTTTCACAGAAAGAATTGGATTCAGAAGGTAAAAATAACAGTTTACACTCATTTCCCAGTGTTCCTTTTCTGGATGTAGCTGATTCTGTCCATCATTAATCAATTGGAATTGGATTAGCTCTTCTCTATGTTGAAGATATCCACTTCCATCAGAATATATCCTCGTACTGTATCATTGTTGAAGTGTATAATGATCTTCTGGTTCTGCTCGTTTCACTTAGAATCAGTTGATGTAAGTCTCTCCAAGCCTCTCTGTATTTCTCCTGTTGGTCATTTCTTACAGAACAAAAATATTCCATAACCTTCATATACCATAATTTACCCAACCATTCTCCAATTGATGGACATCCATTCATCTTCCAGCTTCTAGCCACTATGAAAAGGGCTGCCACAAACATTTTGGCACATACAGGTCCCTTTCCCTTCTTTAGTATTTCCTTGGAATATAAGCCCAGTAGTAGCACTGCTGGATCAAAGGGTATGCACATTTTGATAACATTTTGGGCATAATTCCAGATTGCTCTCCAGAATGGTTGGATTCTTTCACAACTCCACCAACAATGCATCAGTGTCCCAGTTTTCCCACAGCCCCTCCAACATTCATCGTTATTTGTTCCTGTCATCTTAGCCAATCTGACAGGTGTGTAGTGGTATCTCAGAGTTATCTTAATTTGCATTTCTCTGATCAATAGGGATTTGGAACACTCTTTCATATGAGCAGAAATAGTTTTAATTTCATCATCTGAAAATTCTGTTCATATCCTTTGACCATTTATCAATTGGAGAATGGCTTGATTTCTTATAAATTAAAGTCAATTCTCTGTATATTTTGGAGATGAGGCCTTTATCAGAGCCTTTAACTGTAAAATTGTTTTCCCAATTTGTTACTTCCCTTCTAATCTTGTTTGCATTAGTTTTGTTTGTGCAGAACTTTTTAATTTGGTGTAATCAAAATTTTCTATTTTGTGATCAATAATGGTCTCTAGTTCTCCCTTGGACACAAAATCCTTCCTCCTCCACAAGTCTGAGAGGTAAACCATCCCATGTTCCTCCAATTTATTTATGATTTCATTCTTTATGCCTAAATCTTGGACGCATTTTGATCTAATCTTAGTATGTGGCATTAAATGTGGGTCCATGCCTAGTTTCTGCCATACTAATTTCCAGTTTTCCCAGCAGTTTTTGTCAAATAATGAATTCTTATCCCAAAAGTTGGGATCTTTGGGTTTGTCAAACACTAGATTGTTATTTTTATTCACTATCTTGCCCTGGGAACCTAATCTATGCCATTGATCAACTAGTCTATTTCTTAGCCAATACCAAATGGTTTTGGTGACTGTTGCTTTATAATACAGTTCTAGATCAGGTACAGCTAAACCACCTTCACTTAATTTTTTTTTTCATTACTTCTCTTGAAATTCTCGACCTTTTGTTGTTCCATATGAATTCTGTTGTTATTTTTTCTACGTTATTAAAATAGTTTCTTGGAAGTCTGATTGGTATAGCACTAAATAAATAGATTAGTTTAGGGAGTATTGTCATCTTAATATTCGCTCAGCCTATCCAAGAGCATTGAATGTCTTTCCAATTATTTAAATCTGACTTTATTTTTGTGGCAAGTGTTTTGTAATTTTGCTCATATAATTCCTGACTCTCCTTTGGTAGATATATTCCTAAATATTTTATACTATCAACTGTTATTTTGAATGGAATTTTTCTTTGTATCTCTTGCTGTTGCATTGTGTTGGTAATGTATAAAAATGCTGAAGATTTATGTGGATTTGTTTTGTATCCTGCAACTTTGCTAAAATTCTGAATTATTTCTAATAGCTTTTTAGCAGAGTCTTTGGGGTTCTCTAAGTATACCATCATGTCATCTGCGAAAAGTGATAATTTGATTTCCTCGTTTCCTACTCTAATTCCTTGAATCTCTTTCTCGGCTCTTATTGCCGAGGCTAGAGTTTCTAGTACTATATTGAAAAGTAATGGTGATAGTGGGCAACCTTGTTTCACTCCTGATCACTCCTGATCTTACAGGGAAAGGTTCTAGTTTATCACCATGACATATGATGTTTACTGAAGGTTTTAAATATATGCTCATTATTTTAAGGAATAGTCCATTTATTCCTATACTCTCAAGCGTTTTTAGTAGGAATGGATGTTGGATTTTATCAATTGCTTTTTCTGCATCTATTGAGATGGTTATATGGTTTTTATTAATTTGATTATTAATATGGTCAATTGTACTAATAGTTTTCCTAATATTAAACCAGCCCTGCATTCCTGGTATAAATCCCACTTGGTCATAGTGTATTGTCCTGGGGATGATTTTCTGAAGTCTATTTGCTAATATATTATTTAAGATTTTAGCATCAATATTCATTGAGAAAATTGGTCTATAGTTTTCTTTCTCAGTTTTCGATCTACCTGGTTTAGGTATCAATACCATATCTGTGTCATAGAAGGAATTTGGTAGGACTCCTTCAATCCCTATTTTTTCAAACAGTTTACATAGCATTGGAGTTAGTTGTTCTTTAAATGTTTGGTAGAATTCACATGTAAATCCATCTGGTACTGGGGACTTTTTCTTAGGAAGTTGGTTAATAGCTTGGTCTATTTCTTTTTCTGAGATGGGACTATTTAGACTACTTACTTCTTCCTCTGTTAATCTGGGCAAGCTATATTTTTGAAGGTATTCTTCCATTTCATTTAAGTTATTGAATTTATCGGCATAAAGTTGAGCAAAGTTGCTCCTAACTATTGTTCTAATTTCCTCTTCATTAGTGGTGAGTTCACCCTTTTCATTTTCAAGACTAACAATTTGCTTTTTCTCTTTCCTTTTTTAAATCAGGTTTACTAAGGGTTTGTCTATTTTGTTGGTTTTTTCATAAAACCAACTCTTAGTTTTATTAATTAATTCAATAGTTTTTTTACTTTCAATTTTATTAATCTCACCTTTTATTTTTTGAATTTCAAGTTTTGTGTTTGTCTGGGGGTTTTTAATTTGCTCCTTTTCTAGCAATTTTAGTTGTAAGCCCAATTCGTTGGCCCTCTCTTTCTCTATTTTATGCAAGTAGGCCTATAGAGATATAAAACTTCCCTTTATTACTGCTTTGGCTGTATCCCACACATTTTGGTATGATGTCTCATTATTGTCATTTTCTTGGGTGAAGTTATTAATTATGTCTATGATTTGCTGTTTTACCCAATCATTCTTTAGTATAAGATTATTTAGTTTCCAATTATTTTTTGGTCTATTTTCCCCTGGCTTTTTATTAAATGTAATTTTGATTGCATTATGGTCTGAAAAGGATGCATTTACTATTTCTGCCTTACTGCATTTGATTTTGAGGTTTTTATGCCCTAGTCTATGATCAATTTTTGTATAGGTTCCATGAACTGCTGAGAAGAAAGTATACTCCTTTCTGTCTCCATTTAGCTTTCACCAAAGATCTATCATATCAAACTTTTCTAGTATTCTATTTACCTCTTTGACTTCTTTCTTATTTATTTTGTGGTTTCATTTATCTAATTCTGAGAGTACAAGGTTGAGATCTCACACTATTATAGTTTTGCTATCTATTTCCTCTTGCAGCTCTCTTAATTTCTCTTTTAAGAATTTAAATGCTGCACCACTTGGTGCATATATGTTTAATATTGATACTGCTTCATTATTGATGCTGCCCTTTAGCAGGATATAATGCCCTTCCTTATCTCTTTTAATTAGATTAATTTTTGTTTTTGCTAGATCTGAGATGAGGATGGCTACTCCTCCTTTTTTGGTTTTGCCTGAAGCATAATAGTTTCTGCTCCACCCTTTTAGTTTGAATGTCTCACCCAGTTTCAGGCGTGTTTCCTGTAAACAACATATAGTAGGATTCTGACTTTTAATCCAGTCTGCTAACTGCTTCCTCTTTATGAGGCAGTTTGCCCCATTCACATTTATGGTTAAAAGGACTAATTCTATATTGCTTGCCATCCTATTAACCCCTGCTTATGTTTTTCCCCTTTCTTTCCCTCTTACCCCCCTACCCATTATTAAACTTGTGAACACCACTTGCTTTTCACAGCCCTCCCTTTTTAGGATCCCTCCCCCACCTTAAAGTTCCTCCCCTTATTTTACCCCTTTTCCTCGAAATTTCTGTATTCCCTTCCCATTAGCTTACTCCTTCCCTTTCACTTTTCAATGAAGTAGAAGAAGTTTCACCATAAATTGAATATGTCTATTGATACACACTATGTTCATCTCCCTCCTTTCTTTCTCTCAGATATAATAGGTTACCTTTGCCTCTTCATGAGATGTAGTACCACCACTTTACACTTTTTTATGATATAATTTCCTTTCCACCTCTAGTTTCTAAGACAAATTGTACATATGTTCTTTACATATTTTTTTGGCAGAAGTATAGTTCTCAAGATTTCTTTTTACCTTTTTAGAAATCTCTTGAGTTCTGTATTTGAAGATCAAACCTTTTATGTAGGTCTGGTTTTTTCATCAAAAATAGATGGAATTCATTTATTTCATTAAACGTCCATCTTCTTCCCTGGAAAACGATGCTCATTCTTGCTGGGTAAGTTATTCTTGGCTGCATACCAAGTTCCTTAGCCTTTTGGGATATCATGTTCCAGGCCCTTCGTTCTTTTAATGTGGACGCTGCTAGATCCTGGGTTATCCTTATTGTGGATCCTCCATATCTGAATTGCTTTTTTCTAGCAGCTTCCAATATCTTTTACTTTGTCTGACGGTTCTTGAACTTGGCCACTATATTTCTTGGCGTTTTGATTTTAGGGTCCCTTTCAGTAGGTGATCAATGAATTTTTTCAATGTCTATTTTACCCTCTGTTTCCAGAACGTCTGGGTAGTTCTCTTTGATAATTTCCTCGAAAATGGTGTCCAAGCTCTTTTTTTCCTCACATTTTTCAGGGAGTCCAATTATTCTCAAATTGTCTCTTCTGGATCTGTTTTCTACGTCTGTTGTCTTTCTAATAAGGTACTTGACATTCTTTTCAATTGTTTCATTTCTCTGGTTTTGCTTGACTCCCTCTTGGTTTCTCCTTGAGTCATTCATTTCTACTTGTTCCAGTCTAATTTTCAATGATGTATTTTCTTCACTCACTTTTTTTATATCTCTTTGTAATTTTCCAATTGAGTTTTTATCTTCTATGGAATTTTTTTCCATTTTATCCATTTTATTTTTTAGAGAGCTATTTTCTTTTTCCAGCTCACTAATCCTGTGTTCCTTGTAGTTGTTTACTTTTTCCAGCTCACTAATCTTGTTTCTCAATGATTTGATTTCTTTATCCACTCTGTCTTTGAATGCATGGGATGACTTCTCCAGGCTCTCTTGCCAAGCTTCCCTTTCCTTTTCCCATTTCTCTTCCAGCTCTCTTGTGAGAGCCTTTTTGATTTCCTCTATGAGATTCTTTTGTATTGAGGAGCAGCTCATATCCCTCTTAGAGGATTCATCTGGGGACAGTCTGTTTTTCGTCTCCTCTGTTTGAAGTCTGCCCTCTCTCCATACAAAAGCTGTCAAAGGTTAGAGCCCTTTTGAATTTTTTGTTCACTTTGTCAGAGTAGGAATCGAAGAAAAAAAATTGACAAGAGAAACAATTGGTCTGTTTTGTGGGGGATGGGGCTGGATGGTATTAATGGGCTTCCTCTACAGACTGGGGGTAGGGCAGCAGAGAGCCACCAACAGAACAGCAATGACTGTACTGAGTCTGCGCTCTGAGGCTCTGAGAATGCGCTGTGTCAGTCCAGGTGGGGGTTGGGGGTGGCTGGGTTCTGAGAGATGCTGGCTTTCCGGGGTTTTAATCTTCACCTAAGGTGTTTACACCCTCTCTGCTGCTCCTGGCTTGCTGCCAAGATGGAGTATCCACACTGGGGTAAAAACCTTTTTTCAGAAACAGCAGAGATCATACCCCTCCCCCTTTGGTCTGAGCTGTGTGAGCTGCCTGTCTTGCTCTGGCTTGCCTGCCCTCAGTCTGCACTCAGTCTGATTGACCCTCCCCTGAGCAAACACAGACCTTTTCTGGCAACTTTCAAGGATGTCTTCTCTTGGTGATTATTTGTGGATTTCTTTCTGGATCAAGCATTAAGTCTGAGGCTTGTCATGAAGTAAGTTCTGAGAGAAAACGAGGCGCTCAAGCAGCTGTCTGCCTCCACACCACCATCTTGGCCAGAAGTCCATAATTGGGTTTTTGAAACATAGATTTGACATTAGTCTGGAAAACTGTCTGCAGAGGAGATGCACTTGAGGCAAATAAAAATAAGGATATTGCAATAATCCAGGGGAGACTATTTTCCATTTTTTTTTCCAGAAATTTTTGTGAAAAATTAGTTCTTACCTCAATTCTGAAGTAAAGATCTTTGAATTTAGTGAACACAAGGTGAGGAAAAATATAAGAAGTGGTATGGATGCAAAACGGATATGATAGTTATTAGACAATGAGTGGTGTGAAGGAAAGTGATGTCAACAGAAAGAGTCAGGGATGATTTATAAGTTATGAAACTGAGGACCTGGAAAAATGATGGTTTAGAAGATGAATAGTGGATTTTTTTTCCCCCAGGGGATAATGCATTCTCTTCTGGACATAATGAGTTTGAGATGCCTAAAGAACATTCTTTCCAAAATCTCTAATAAGTAACTGATGATTTAAAACTGTAGCTCGGGAGAAAAAATAGGTCTAGATTTACAGATTCCAGAATTAGAATTACCGAATTGGAGAGTTTGTAAAGAGCCTTAGTGGATAAATAACCTAATCCTGACACAAAATAAATCTCCAATAACATTCCCCAAAAGTGATGTAATATCTCTAAGGAGGAAGTAGCCATCATCTCCTAAGCTACTCTGATTTTACTTTTTTTTATAGGAACTTTATTTTTTCTCATATGAAATGAAAATTTGTCCCTTTGAACTCTTCCCATTGTACTCATGGGGCATGCCAAACAAATCTAATTCCTCTTCTCCATTACAGCTTTTCAAATGCTTGAAGATAGCTAGTCTGTCACAGAATAATAGATTCATTGTTGGTAGTGATCTAAAGTCCATAGACACTAATCCCTCATTTAAGGCTGAGGAAATGGAGGTTCTGAAAGATTAAGGAACTTGCCTATTATCAGACAGATAGTAAGGATCTGAAGTGGGAAGTGAGGATCTGAAGTAGTATTTGTATCTAGTCTTCTCAGCTCCAAGTTTAGCACTCTGCAAACTCTGACACTTTGTTTCTTTCCCCCTTGAATCTTCTTTTTACCAAGTAAAATATGCCCAGTTACTTCAACATTAGGCTTGCCTTATGTCCTAGACTGAAGGCTTTTCTCGGTTGCTCTCCTCTGCACACATTATAGTTAGTCATATTCTGCACACTGTGATTCTCGGAACAGAATGCTATACTTTAAGATAAGGTCTGACAATAGCAGTGTACGAAACTATTACCTCACTATTTACAGTAGTTTTACCATTCTTAATGTAGCCCAAGTAATTGACTTTTTTTGACTGTGACATCACATTGATGATTCATATTGATTTTCAGAAACTTCATGACTCCATTTGCTTTTTTGTTTTTTGTTTGTTGTTTGTTTGTTTTTTTGGCAAAGATATTAAATTTTTTTATTTTCTTCCTCAGTTCATTTCACAGATGAGGAAATTGAAGCAAATAGGGTTAAGTGACTTGCAGAATATCACACAGTTAGTACATGTCTGAGGCCAGATTTGAAGTCAGGAAGAGGAAATTTCCTGATTCTAGGTCTAGCATTCCATCCACTGCTCATTGAGCTAGATGCCCCTAATTGAGCATGGAATCCACTAAAATCCTTCTTTTGTAGAATAACTGTTATGTACCTTGAAGGTTCCCCCCTCCCCCCAATTGGCTTTTTTTTCTAGTTAAATGAGGCAATTTTTTGCATCAATTCTTATGGAGTTTTAATCACTGAATAGGCATTGTCTCAGTCAAATTGAGAACCATTAAAGACTTTAGCTTAAAAAGTACAATGTCTCCCATTGCATCCAAGATCATCTCCAATTGTCTTCATCTATATCTTGCCACTGGATCCAGATGACTCTGGAGGAGAAAATGAGACTAGTGACTTTGCATAATCTCTTTTCACTTCAGTCCAATTCACTTGCATATCATGGCATTACTCCCCTGATGTCATAGTCCTCTTTGAGAACAAAAGAACAAAAAATAATCCAACAGCCATGTAACCATAACTTCTCCATATTATACTTGTAAAGTTGATCTTTTATATCAAGGTACAACATTTTATATTTATCTTCATTGAACTTATTTTTATTAAATTCAACCCAATTCCTAGCCTGTTTTGAATCTTATCTTCCTCCGACCTTAAAGTAACCTGCTAATATCCTAATATATTTCTATGTAGAGGGCCAAGTGTACTTGAAACAAGGTGTTAACTCAGTGGAATTGATGAGACAATGGTTATCTAGTTTACATATACTTAGTACTTAGCATGTGATGTAATAGTTCTATAGTTGATTTAATTGTTATAGGGTATTTAAACTGAGGACAAAGTCAGCCACAGAGACATTCCATTTTCCACAATCCTGGTGGCTCTCTTGCCTCTTGCATTCCTCCACTAAGAAAACCAAGGCCCATCTGAAGGTCCCTCAGAAAGCTAGCCCAGCCCCAGGCAAATGAGACAGACTGTGAAGGAGATAATAAAGACTTTGGACTTTATTCCTGATTATTTTTGTGGTGGTTATTCTGCTGAAACTAAGGATAGTCCCGAGACCTGCAGAAAGCTAGCCAGAACATTACATTTCTATATACTAGGAAATAGTAATTATATACACATATATATTCTATATATTTACATAGGTATACATAATAATTATACCTTTATATACTTCAATGAGAAAATGATATAAAACACAGATTTGTAAAAAAAAATAAAGATTACTTTTGAAATACATATTCTTGTGGTGCTCTGCTCTTATGGTAATATTAAACTATTATAACAATTATATATCCTTCCAACCCTTTGGGAATATATCTAATTATTGTCTACCCATATTTCTCAAATTTTTCTGCAAGATACTTTCTCTAAAGGTTTAATATCACAATAGATAAACTATAGCCACAATATTCTCCTCATTTACTACTTAGCCTTTCTTAAAAGGAAATGAACTGTACTGGACACGAATTGTTCTTGATAAAGTTGTGCTGACTTTTTTCAACTCCACTTGCTTTTACAGATTCCATCAACCATCTCTTCGATGATTCTAAAATTTTTTCATGTATCAAAGTCAAACACACTGGCCTATAACGTATAGACTTCATTTTACTTTCTTTTTCCAAAATTAGGAGAGTATTTGTTATTTTCCAATATCGTTATACTTTCCTTTTTTCCCATAATCTTTCAAAAATCATTGACAGTGGATCAACCAATATATCTTAAAGTCCTTTCAGAACCCAAGGAGTTAGGTAACTTGAATTCATCAAAGGCAACTAGAGGTTTTTGTACTATCTCTTTAGTTATCAGAAATGTCAATACCTATTAATTCTTTTAGTTTGGTTATTTTTTGACATAAAGCTCATTTTTTTTCAAAGAGAAGATAAAATAAAAGTAAAAATCAAGCAAGTTTGTTTTCTCTATCTATTCAATTCAATCCAATAAACATTTATTAATATCTACTGTATGAGAGAGATACTATGCACTCTAAGATGCAAAAAGAGGCAAAAGATAGTCCTTGACCTGAAGGAGCTTGCAATCTAATGGGGAAAACATGCAAGCAGATATATAAAAAGTGAGCTACATACAAAATAAATATGAAATAAATAACAGAGGGAAGGTATTTTACGTAGAACTTAAAGGAAGCTAGGGAAGTCAATAGAGTGGAGAAAGGAGAGGCACAGGAGACAGCCACAAAATGCTCCAGAGATGGAAGGTTTTATTTGGGGTACAGCTAGAGGGTTAGGGTTATTGGATGGATGAATACTTTTAGGAGAATAAGATATAAGAAGGCAGAAAAGGTAGAAGGGGGCTAGCTTATAAAGGACTTTGAATGCCAGATGGAGCATTTTGTATTTGCTCTTAGAAGCAATAAGAAGCTAATGGAAGTTACTGAGTAAGGGGATTTCATGATCAAACTTCCATTTTATGAAAAATCATTTTCCTGGCTTAATGGAGAATGGATTGAAGCTGCTGTGGATAGTGGGATTGTGAGTTGGTAAGGGAGATTTATTAGAATTGATAAACAGCAGTGAGTACTTAGTTGAGGTTGTGTGACATAAATTTGTAGTGGTTCCAGTCAGAACAGGTGAGTGATTTTTTCCCATCATCATACATGTATGCATTTAGGCATGAAAGTGATGAATGTTTAAAGTACTCCAAGGCTGAGGCTTGGCTGAGCTCAATCCATGATATATAAGGGGATGAGATATTTAAGAGAATACAAGAGTGTAGAGCTGAATTGGTACACCAAGGAATCACTAAGAGTGAAGAGAAGAGAATAACAAGTTTAGGTTCATTGGTCTAACAGAAGATTGAGAGATTATTATCTTATTTACCACAAGAAAAATTTCCAGAATCTTTTAGCTGAATACAATAAATATTATTTGAATCAGAAGTTATTTCACAAATCTGAATATAAAATTTCAAAAAATGCCCATATCTCCAATAAGCCAAGTGAAGTCAATGAACAAATGTATTAAGCACCTACTGTGTCTTAGCACTTTGATAAATATCTTTTTCATTAAATTCTTCCCAATTTACTCCCTAAGAACAGAATCTGACTCAGAGAGAGAATATACTAGAAAATCATTCATAACTGGGAATTGGGATGACAAAACAAATAAGGCCTACTAGGTCCAGAGATAATATTTCAAGTACTATGATGCTATTATCTCTCTGTAGCAAGAGATCATTGCTTTGGCTCTGAATGCCTGATAAAACAAAAGAAAAGGGCCCACAGAACATATCCTACTTCTGCATTTGTTTCTACTTGAAGGCTTAACAAGCTCTTAAAATAAATAAAACCGCAACTTCTGGTCTTTCATTACTTTGTGATATCATAGCCTGACAAGCAAGGTCTTTTCTTTGCTGCAGCTCTGGATGATTTCTTTGCTACAGCTCAAATGAAGGAGGACCTTACACTAGTTTGTTCATTACAAATTTTGAATATTTGAATGTGTCTTTTTTTACTTTTACAATGCTCTTTGTGATTCAGATGGAGATAGATTTTGCATGAATGATCTGTAAGAAAGAAAGGAGATGCAGTCTGACCATGTTTGTTAGTCAAATATGAATGCAAATATTCAACACATTGGAAAATATGAATTTTGGTGAAAAGGAGAACAAAATGTATTTACTCTGGTTATGAAGTATTTCATGCTCTTGTGCTGGAAATTAGTATAAAATTGATGAAACCAGAGACAATTTTGGGGGATATTTAAAGTACTATAAATACATTTAGTTAGTTTTTATTTTTTCATAGCAATCAGCTTAAGAAAGTCAAATAAAATAATACTTGTTTCATTTTAATTTGACAAAAGACTGATAATTATATGTTTGAACTATAGAACTTATCATTCCCCTGTCAAGGAATCATAGATTAAATAAATACAAAAAGAACATTCAAATTGACAACACAAATTTAGACTTTCATTTTGCAGAACACACATCAAAACTGACAATCATATATTTTTCTGCTTCTCTCCCCACCTCAATAACCCTGGAACTGTACCAACTACTTCTTATAAAATATAAAATCAGTCTTCTGAAAAGTAGTCTTCTTCCCCTATTGTTTAGTGAAACTGAATGGAAAGAAGAGTTGCTTCCAAACCCTAATATCTCTTACCTCTTCCTGACACTGAAGCCCTTTTCTTGGTTAGACAAGGGTATTAGGATTAGAATATATAGCATTCTTCTCTTCTTGACTTAGGTAGGCTCAACCATAATGTCAGAGTAAAATCAGGCATTCAGAGGGTAGTGAGCTTGAGACAGTTCTATCTGATTAGCATCAGAGCAAGAGACAACAGAGTATTTGTAAGAAAGCTAGAGCTGTCCTTTTTTCATTATGTGTATTTATAAACATACAGAACATGAAGCATTTTTCCTCTCTTCACAGTGATGGATGATTATGTCTATGAAATGTTTTCATGTATTTGGCGCCAGGATAATCAAAATCAGTTGAAACGGTCGCACTAAAGGGAAAGGAAACAAGTAGGCGTGGGGGACTGCATGTGCTCTTTCCCTATGAGATCCAAGGGTAGTAGCTGGCAGAACTGTGCCCTTCACAGAGGAACATGCTATTCAAGCTGGTAATTATTCCCAGTCCTGCTTATGGCTTCTGTCCATGGAGGGATGCAGCCCTGCATAACTTTAAAAGCAATTGACTCTGCTCTGAAAATAAGGAGAGCCTGGGAGCCAGCATATGCGTGACTCTATTTAGGCTAGAAAAGAACTGGTCCCAAAAAACCTTTGTGAATGGATTTTAATGCTTTCATGTCTGCCCTGGCCCACATTCTGGGTCAGTCCTTGTAACTTCAAACATCCTGTTTAAACTGGTGTTTTCCACTACGTACAGACAAAAATATTTTCTATTACAAGCTCCTAATGATTGTACAAAGACTAGCAATGAGTATTAAGTCAGGAAGAGAAGTTGACATGCCTGTGGGAAAAATATAGAAAGCAGACATCCAGTTGCTTCTTTTGATGGCTTTCCTTGGAAAGTAACAGATCTTGGCCTTTTGTCTTGCAAATGTTATATTAAATTTCAAATTCAAAAAAGCTGGACAGTACGTGCCTTTAATTTTTTCAACTCATTATCAACCTTTTGTCACTGTTATAATTTTGCTTTTGAAGAGAGATATATGCTCTTATCATGATAGGTACTTGTAGAAAGGTGAGACAATTTTCTAAGCATTTTGTCATTTGATTTCATCAATAAAGGAATGTCATGGTGAGGAAATTTTGTCTTCAAATGCAGATCAGCAACTGTTCTTAAACTTAGAACTTTAGTTTCCTGGGACACTGAGGTAAATGATTTTCCTAAAGTTAAAATAATCAGTTTTTGTCAGAGGTAGGTATTTCATATTAACTCAAAACTTGTCTTCTTTTCATTCTGCAGTGCTGCTTTTCAAACATCATATAATCAAATTAAAATCTTATTTGTTATAATGAAACATACCAAATTGTGACATTTTCATCTTCAACTAAATAGCATGACTATCATATTACCAATCCTACTGAATTTTGGCCTTGTAGTGAATCATTTATGTTTCTCTGTGATCTACCCTGTTAGATACATACCATGTGATGAAGATTTAGTCTCAATATTTAGGCAAAAGTGTTGCCTTCATTTTCTTCCTAGTTTGAGCCAATTTGAGATTTCCTAAGAAGAAGTTATTATCAAATATTATTTGTATTTTATTTTTGTTCCAATTATTCTTTTAAAAAAGCTAAGCTATTGTTCTTTATTTTCACCATCTTCTTTAAAGATATGCTTATAGCAATTATTCTCCAGGTAGAATGAGTAATAATCTTTAGGACTTAAAGGGACTTAAGAGTACAAGTCTAACTCTTAACCATATAGAAATGTTCCTTATAACAGCTCCAATAAGTAGCCAGACTTCTAGTAAGAAGAAATCCACTATTTGCCATAGCAAGCTATTATAATTTTGAAACTATTTAACTATTTCCTTATATTGAGGGATTAGTCTATTATGACCTATTTTTGATAAATTTGTGAAAGTTCTTAGCAATTTATACTTCCTTTCCTAGGTTTCCTGAAACTGTTCTTTGAATAACATGTTCTAGAGTGTATCAGAAATTGATGTCAAACTCACTGCCCTACATTTTTTTTACCTGAAGTTTATCTTTCTTTAGTATTCTGTCATCTAAATGATTTCCAACAAACTTTTTGTTTTTGATAGTTTGAAATAATTGAGAGCAGCTCAAATCATCATTATATCCTCAAGGTTTCAACTCCGTGATAATTAATCCTCCCCACTCCTAAAACCTGTCTTTGTAATTTCTTGTTCTTCATTATTTTTCCTTGCCAGACCCTGGCCCAAGTACAAGATAACTTAGGATATCATGAACTCTTGGACCAGCCTTGTTGGGAAAAGGGCACTCCTTACTGACTTTCTGGAACTCAGTCACCCTGACATCTCATGGCCAATCTGGAGGAAAGAAAGCTATTTTTCCTGTCTGAGTCTTTTGCATACATATTCAATTTCACTTTAGCAGCCAGATGAAAGATCTGTCATTATCACACAGTATATGGGCAGGAAATATCAGAGAAATGGCGGCTCTATTACTGATTATCACTCACATCCAGAAGCAGTCTCATCAAACCTTTCATGTAGTCAACAACAAAGAAAGTCCCTTGTGCATGCACATAAGTCTCCTTCATAGGTTTTTCCCCGACATATGTAAGCTGTTTCCCACCCATGTATAATGTGTATATCCATATAAGATATCAAAACATATAGATTGGTAGCTAATGGGAAGCACTGAATATAATTTCTAGAGCCTTGCTTACTCTGCTCCAAGAGTGACTGATTCTTCATTTGAGAGAAATAGGGGAAGAGACAATAAACCTGGTGGATCTGCTCTACTTTGAAAAATGGCAGAGTACTAGACCAGATTTGTCTCTGTATATCTTGACAGATATACCCCTCCAAAGTTATGCATTAGGCAAATATTATTTTCACAATAATCATTTTTAAGCAAAAGCATGCAAATGCTCCATTTTAAAAACATATATAAATGATATTATCAAGAAAATATAAAGGAGGAATAGAAGGGCTAATTACTCTTTTTTATTATTATTATAGCTTTTTATTTACAAAACATATGCATGAGTAATTTTTTGACATTGACTCTTGCAAAAACTTCTGTTCCAACTTTTCCTCTCCTTCTCTCCATCCCCTCGCCTAGATGGAAGCCAGTCCCATACATGTTAAACATGTTAAAATATATGTTAAATACAATATATGTATACATATTTATACAGTTATCTTATTGCACAAGAAAAAATGGATTTAGAAAGACGGTAAAAATAACCCAGGAAGAAAAACAAAAATGCAAGCAAACAATAACAGAAAGAGTGTAAATGCTATGTTATGGTCCACACTCATTTTTCAGTGTTCTTTCGCTTAGTGTAGCTGGTTCTGTTCATCACTAATTTAGATCCTCTCATTGCCGAAAATAGCCACTTTCATCAGAATTGATCCTCACATAGTAATATTGTTGAAGTGTATAGTGATCTCCTGGTTCTGCTCATTTCACTTAACATCAGTTTGTGTAAGCCTCTCCAAGTCTCTGCGTATTCATCCTGCTGGTCATTAATTATAGAACAATAATATTCCATAATATTCATATACCACAACTTATTCAACCATTCTCCAATTGATGGGCATCCATTCAATTTCCAGTTTCTAGCACTACAAAAAGGGCTACCACAAACATTTTTGCATATACAGGTTCCTTTCCCTTCTTTAATGTCTCTTTGGGATATAAGCCCAGTAATAACACTTCTGGGTATGTACAGTTTGACTTTTTGAACATAGTTTCAAATTGCTCTCCAGAATGGTTGGATCTGTTCACAACTCCACCAACAATGCATCAGTGTCCCAGATTTCCCACATCCCCTCCAACATTTGTCATTATCTTTTCCTGTCATCTTAGTCAATCTGACAGGTGTGTAGTGGTACTTCAGAGTTGTCTTAATTTGCATTTTTCTGATCAATAATTATTTGGAATTTTTTATATGAGTAGAAATAGTTTCAATTTCATCCTCCAAAAATTGTCTGTTCATATCTTTTGGCCATTTATCAATTGGAGAATGGCTTGATTTCTTATAAATTGAGTCAATTCTCTACATATTTTAGAAATGAGACCTTTATCAGAACATTTAACTGTAAAAATGTGTTCCCAGTTTATTGCTTTCCTTCTAATCTTGTCTGCATTTGTTTTGTATGTACAAAAGCTTTTTTACTTGATATAATAAAATATTTCTCTAATTCTTTGGTCATAAATTCCTTCCTTCTCCACAGGTCTGAAGTAAACTATCCTATTTTCTTCTAATTTATTTATAATCTCATTCTTTATACCTAAATCATGAACCCATTTTGATCTTATCTTGATATATGGTGTTAAGTGTGGGTCAATGCCTAGTTTCTGCCATACTGATTTCCAAGTTTCCCAGCAGTTTTTGTCAAATAGTGAATTCTTATCCCAAAAGCTTGGGTTTGTCAAACATTAGATTGTTATAGTTATTGACTATTTTGTCCTATGAACCTAACCTATTTCACTGATCAACTAGTCTATTTCTTAGCCAATATCAAATGGTTTTGGTGACCATTGCTTTATAATATAGTTTTAGATCAGGTACAGTTAGGCCACCTTCATTTGATTTTTTTTCCCCATTAGTTCCCTTGAAATTCTTGACCTTTTGTTCTTTCGGATGAATTTTGTTGTTACTTTTTCCAGGTCAGTAAAATAGTTTCTTGGGAGTCTGATTGGTATAGCACTAAATAAATAGATTAGTTTAGGTAGTATTGTCATCTTTATGTTATTTGCTCAACCTATCCAAGAGCATTTAATATTTTTCCACTTGTTTAGAACTGACTTTATTTTTGTGGCAAGTGTTTTGTAATTTTGCTCATATAATTCCTGACTTTCCTTTGGCAGATAGATTCCCAAATATTTTACACTATTGACAGTTATTTAAAATTGAATTTCTCTTTGTATCTCTTGCTGTTGGGTTTTTTAGTGATGTATAAAAATGCTGAGGATTTATGTGGATTTATTTTGTATCCTGCAACTTTGCTAAAGTTGTAGATTATTTCTAATAGCTTTTTAGTAAAATCTCTGGGATTCTCCAGATATATCATCATATCATCTGCAAAGAGTGATAATTTGGTTTCCTCATTACCTACCCTAATTCCTTTAATCTCTTTTTCATCTCTTATTGCCGAAGCTAGCATTTCTAATATGATATTAAATAGTAATGGTGATAGTGGGAAACCTTGTTTCACTTCTAGATTTTATTGGGAATGGTTCCACTTTACCCCCATTACATATAATGCTTAGTGATGATTTTAAATAGATGCTACTAAGTATTTTAAGGAAAAATCCATTTATCCCTATACTCTCTAGTGGTTTTAATAGGAATGGGTGTTGGATTTTATGAATAGCTTTTTCTGTATCTATTGAGATGATCATATAGTTTTTTGTTAATTTGGTTATTGAAATAGTCAATTATGTTAATGGTTTCCCTCATATTGAACCAGCCCTGCATTCCTGATATAAATCCTACTTGGTCATGGTGTATTATTCTGGAGATGATTTTCTGTAATCTTTTTTGCCAATATTTCATTTAACATTTTTGCATCAATGTTCATTAAGGAGATTGGTCTATAATTTTCTTTCTCTGTTTTCAACCTACATGGTTTAGGTTTCAGTATCATTTTTTTTGTCATAAAAGGAATTTGGTAGGACTCCTTTAATCCCTATTTTTGCAAATAGTTTATATAGTATTCAAGTCAACTGGTTTTTTAATGTTTGGTAGAATTTACATGTAAATCCATCTGGTCCTGGGGATTTTTTCTTAGGAAGTTGATTAATAGCTTGTTCTATTTCTTTTTCTAAGATGGGATTGTTTAGCCAATTTATTTCTTCCTCTGTTAATCTGGGCAAGCCATTTTTTTGAAGGTATTCTTCCATTTCATTTAAGTTATTGAATTTATTGGCATAAAGTTGGACAAAATAACTCCTAATTATTGCTCTTATTTCCTCTTCATTAATGGTGAGTTCTCCCTTTTCATTTTTAAGACTAACAATTTGATTTTCCTCTTTCCTTTTTTAAATCAGATTTACTAAGGTTTATCTTTTTTTTTTTTTTCATAGAATCAATTCTTAGTTTTATTAATTAATTCAATAGTTTTTTTTTAACTTTCAATCTTATTAATCTCTCCTTTTATTTTTAGAATTTCAGGTTTAGTGTTTGACTGGAGATTTTTAATTTGTTCCTTTTCTAGTATTTTTAATTGCAAGCCCAATTTATTGACATTCTCTTTCTGTATTTTATGCAAGTAGGCCTGTAGAGATATAAAATTTCCCCTTATTACCACTTTGGCTACTTCCCACACATTTTGGCATGACATTTCATTACTGTCATTTTCTTGGGTGAAGTTATTAATTATGCCTATGATTTGCTGTTTCACCCAATCATTCTTAAGATGAGATTATTTAGTTTCCAATTACTTTTTGGTCTATTTTCTCCTGGATTTTTATTGAATGTAATTTTTATTGCATTGTGACCTGAAAAGGATCCATTTACTATTTCTGCCTTTCTGAATTTCTTTATGTCCTAATATATGGTCAATTTTTGTATAAGTTTCATGAGCTGCTGAGAAGAAAGTGTACTCCTTTCTGTCCCCATTTAGTTTTCTCCAAAGATCTATCACACTTAACTTTTCTAGTATTCTATTTACCTCTTTAACTTCTTTCTTATTTATATTGTGGTTTGATTTGTCTAGTCCTGAGAGTGCAAGGTTGAGATCTCCCATTATTATAGTTTTGCTATCTATTTCTTCTTGCAGTTCTCTTAACTTTTCCTTTAGGAATTCAGATGCTATGACATAATAACATGATAGTAGTTAGAAGGTTGATTGCCAATATGCCAAATTTTAAAAATGCTTATAGAATTTAAAAAATTTGACATATTGGCAATTCTGAAAGCAGCACTTGGCCGTGATAAACAATAAATGCATAAGACAAACTCAAGCTCATACTGTTGCTATTGACTTTAGTTCCCTTATTAGCTTAAACAATTTACATGTCCAATTTTTTAAGCTGAGTAAGAAGATATTTATAATTATATTTGAATTCATAGCAAGAGGAGAAAATTTTTTTAAAATTTAATTCTTAATTTAATTTAATTCTTTAATTCTTTTAATTCTAAGATAGATTCTTTTAAAAGCATTTTTTCTTTTGGACCTTTGAACCCTCCCAAGACATATTGGTATTTACTAGCTAGATTTCTTTCTTAAGGACCAGGCCTCAAACCAAAATCAATCTGATGATCATTAGCCACCAACAATTCCTAGGCCAAGCCTAATTTGGTCATTGTTTGGGTCCTGATTGACTCAGATTAACTCTGCTTTGACCAGAAACCCTGAGGGTCTTACCCTCCCAGATTTACTTATTTTTTAATCTAGATTTTTTTGGACTTGGTGAAAGAAGAGAGTCATTGCCTCATTTGTTACCTAGGCTTAATCACTGAATGGGTACAACATCACTTAAAGACCTGTTGAAGACATTAGCTTAAAAAGGCTAAGGCTTCTTATTGCATCCTGAGCCATCTCCAGTTGCCTTAATTTATATCTTGGAATGGAACACAGATGACTCTGTAGGGGAAAGTGGGACAAGTGACCTTACATAGTCCTCTCTCATTTAAATCTAATTCACTTGCATGTCATGTCACAACCCTGATGTCATGATCCTCTTCAAGAACAAGAACAAAACAATAATAACAACCTTCCCTCTTTCCAGAAAAACAGAGTAGGAGTGCTTTTATGTGACTGTAATATACTATGGTATTTCCTTCTTATCTTTCTATAATTAAAATAAAATAATATTACTGACAATTTGAAGAATGAGTGGGAGTGAGAAGGTAAATCTTTAAATGTCTTTGATAGGGAAATCTTTGAGTAATGATTTTGGGAAGAGACCTTGATTTCAAGTGGCGACAAGTGGTTCTTCCATTTCTTAGAATTAGAATCTCTTGGAACAGCAATAGTAAGGAAAAAAAAAACTCTCTTTTAATGTGATCTGATGACACTAAGCTAAATGTTTCATATTGGTGTGATAAACATTTGACATCACTAGTCAGCTTGACTGAAAATACATAACAACCAAGTGTTACTAGCCATCCCTGGATAAAATAATTCATAATTTTACAGTTATGATAAAGATATTGAGAGATAAAGTCATTGAGCCAAGTCTTACACAAATTCTTGAGGTATCTTTTATCTCAGGAAAAGTATCATGTTAGCTTTAAATTATATAGATCATTTAATATACATATCTTTGATGTCTTTTGTTGAATATTTTTGCTTTGTGGGCATAGCCAACTAACTTATTTTAAGATCCACATTTTTGCTCAATATTTATTTCTTGGATTTTACATTTTGAGTCCAGTTTAATACAAGAATAAATATTTATGCACCATATGTTTAAAGCAAGTAGAGGGGGTACTGACAGATCAGTTTAATTGGTAAATTTATTTCTTTTCTATAAAATATATCTTTAAAATATTCACTTATATTATTTATCCAATTGCTCCTTTCTTCTTCATTTCTTCATTTTAAATTATGATTATTTTACTCTCCCATTAGTTACAGACACATATCATCCTCTTTAAAATAGATCTTTTCTCATCCATTGAAAATATGGCTAGATGGAGCAATGAATAGAACTTGGGGTGTGAAGTCAGGAAGACCTCAGTTCAAATCTGCATTCCAGCATGTATTAGCTATGTGACTTTGGACAAATCATTTAACCTGTGTCTAATTCAGTTCTTTCAATTGCAAAATGAGAATAATAGTATTGACCTTCTAGGATTTTTGTGAGTATCAAATGAGATAATATTTGTAAAGTGCTAGTGCAGTGCCTGGCATGTAGCAGGCACATAAATTTTTTTTTTCTTTTCTTTAACTTTCATCAATTATTGTCCTATCATCCTCATAGTTGAATATATAATTTCTCTTTCTCCACATGGAATCACAAAGTGATTTAAAATACTCAGTATTTATGCAGGAATCCCACCATAATATATCATAGAAGCCTTTGCTTAAGGACCTCTGGTAGTGAGAAACTCTTCATCACAGTAGTCCATTTCACCTTGGGATAGATCTATATATTTAAAAATGATTGAGATATAATCTGACTCTTATAATATCTATCTATGGGTCTACTTCTAATTATATCCTTCATGATGAAATAAATGACAACCCTTTAGACAGTTGAAGACATTATTAACTCCATCCCCAATTGTTTCTCTCCAGACTACATGTTCTCAGTTTTATCAATAAGTCTTTTTTTTCCCAGTTTCAAGTTTCCTTTACCACCCAATTTTCTTTCCTTTAGATGAACTCAAAATTGTTACTATTATCCTCAAACATGACTGCAGAACTGAATTCACAGTAATCAAATATTTATTGAACTCTTACTATGTCCTCATTACTTACCTTATCTGCCTAGAATCAGATTCTCTTGATGATGATACACTAGGGCAGAAGGCAGTAGAAATAAATGTATTAGATTTGTCCTTAAACATTTTGTTGAAAAAAGAGTTGAGTAAAAAATAATATTGAAAGTCTAGCTAATAGATAGGAGAGCATATCATTAGAAAAACAAGTGATAGATAAATTTGTCATGTCCTACATCAATTTCAAGAACATAGGAAGTAGTAGTAAGATCAAGACAGAGACTTTGAATAGATGGGGAAATGATGGTTAATATCTATGTTACTAATAAGGTTACTTACTTCTTTATTTTGTAGAAATTCAATTAGCATATAATATAAAGACAGTGCCTGAACTATTGAGATAAAGTAAATGGAAAAGATAAGAATTAGAAGGAAAAATTGATAGCAAGGGGTAATAACAAACTATTTTTGCATTTCTTAGACAAGGAAACAGGACTTTACACATTGTTCCCAGATTGATGAGAATAAATACTTTGTATCAACATATAGACCAGACAAAACCAATGCAGCCAAGATTAGAAAGGAAGCAGAACACTGGGGAAATTTTTTACATCCAAGCATCCTGATAAAGGCCTCATTTTAAAAATATATGGAAGAAATACTGCAAGCAGTCAGGGAGAAACAATTCAAATATCATGGAGTCATAGTCAGACTTATCAAAGACTAAGCAGCTACTACATTAAAGGATATGATATTCCAGAAGACAAAGGAACTTAGAATATAACCAAGAATTACCTATCAAGCAAAATTGAGCAGGGAAAAAGATGGACAATTAATGAAACAAAGGACTTTCAAGCACTTCTGATGAAAAGACCAGAGTAAAATACAAAAATTTTATTCCTAAATAGATTAAAGATTAAAAAGATAACTGAGAAAGAAATAACAAAAGGAATTCAATAAAGTTAAATTTTAAAAATTCCTATATGGTTAGGGTGGAGATCATCTGGCCTGTGAGTTGTATAGACCACAACACTATTTGCAAAGGCAACAAAAGGCAATGATGAACTGAAAGCTAGATACAACAACCTTACATTGCTTGAATTGTATAAGTTGGTAATTTTTTATGGCCTGTGAATAATGTAATAAATATCCTATTGACTATTGACAGATAAAAAGTTGCATATCTCTGCTACATGAGAAAAGAACACTTGTAACTTCTAAGAATTTTATCATTATTATGGTGTTAAAAAAGTTTACATCAACAGGGTACTGCCATAAAGTAAATATGATGGGATGATTATCAAATATATATAATATTACAATGGAGGAGGAGGTAATGCTTTAACACTATTCTCACATAATTGACTCAAAGAGGGAATAACATGCACTCAGTTTGTTACAAAATATGTCTTATCCTATAGAAAAGTAGAGGGTAAGGAAATACACAGTAATTATAGTTGTGAATATGAATGGAATGAACTGTCCCTAAAGTGGAAGAAAATAGCATAGTGAACTAAAAATCAGAAATGGACAATATGTTTCTTACAGTTGAGGCAAAGTAACATACACAGGGTTAAGGTTAGTAGCTAGAGCAAACTCTATTATCTTTTAGCTGAATATAAAAAAGCAGGGATTGCTATCATGATCTTAAACATAGCAAAAACAAAAATAAATATAATTTAAAGAGATAAGCAGGGAAATTTCATTTTTCTCAAAGGTACTATAGACAATGAAGTAATATCAGTACTAAATCTATAGGACCAATTGATATAGCAAACAACATTTTTATACCAGCAGAAATAGATAGTAAAAGTATAGCTTTGGGGGAATTTAATTTTTCCATCTCATAATTAGACAAATCTAAAAAAAAAATAGAAAGGAGATGAATAGAATTATAGAAAAGTGAGATGCAATAGACCTCTGGAGGAAAAAAAAATGGGAATAGAAAGGAATACACCTTTTCCCCCCCCAGTGGTACATGTTGCCTACACAAAAATTTTAGGGAATTAAAAACTTCACAATCAAATGCAGAAAAACAGGAATATTTATTACATTCTTTTCAGATCATAATGCAATAAAAGTTATACTCATTAAAGGAAGTAGAAAGAGATGAAAAATTAATTGGAACCAAAGCAATCTAATCATAAAGAATGAGTGGATCAAAGAAAAATCTTAATATTTACATCATTAAAATAGAAAAAGAGAAGAATTATATGAACACAATTATAAAACAGTTTCCACACAAATAAAATCATATCCAATCAGTTGGAAAAATATCAAGCACTCCTGGGTAAACAGAGAGAATATAATAAAAATGACAATACTACCTAAAGTAATCTACTTATTTAGTGCCATACCAATCAACTCCCAAGAAATTATTTTACAGATCTAGAAAAAATAATAACAAAGTTCATCTGGAAGAACAAAAGGTCAAACATTTCAAGGGAATTAATGCAAAAAATGCACTATTTGACAAAAACTGTTGGGAAAATTGGAAACTGGTGTGGTTTAAATGGGTTCATGATTTATACATAAAGAGGGATATTATAAGCAAACTAGAAGAATATAGGTGAATTTACCTCTCAGATCTGTGGAGAAGGAAGGAATTTGTGTCCAAAGAACTGGGAACTCATAATTGAAGACCAAATAGATAATTTTGATTATATTAAGTTAAAAGGTTTTTGTACAAACAAAAACTAATGCAGACAAACATTAGAAAGGAAGAAATAAACTGGGAAAACATTTTTTACATTTAAGGGCTCTGATAAAAGCCTCATTTCTAAACTATATAGAGAACTGACTCAAATTTATAAGCATTCAAGTCATTCTCCAATTGATAAATGGTCAAAGGTTATGAACAGGCAATTTTCAGATGAAGAAATTAAAACCATTTGTAGTTATAAGAAAAGTTTCTTTAAATCATTATTGATCAGAGAAAGGCAAATTAAGACAACTCTGAAGTGCCACACACACCTCTGAGAATAGCTAAGATGACAGGATGTTGAAGGGAATATGGGAAAAGTGGGACACTAATACATTGTTAGTGGGGTTGTGAACTAATTCAAGCATTCTTGAGGTGGAACTATGCCCCAAAGGCTATCAAACTGTGTATACTCTATGATATTCTAAAGATATCATAAAGGAGGGAAAATATTTGTGGCAGCCCTTTTTGTAGTGGCAAAAAATGGGAAATTGAATGGATGCCAATTAGTTGGAGAATGATTGAACAATTTATGGTATATGGATGTTATGTAATATTATTGTTTTATAAAAAATGATCAGGAGGATGATTTCAGAGAGTAGAGAGACTTAAATGAACTGATGCTAAGTGAAATGAGCAGAACCAGATCATTATGCGTGGAAACAGCAAAATTATATAATCATCAGTTCTGATCAATATGGTTCTCATCAACAATGAAGTTATTCAGACCACTTCCAATGGTTTTGTTATGAAGAAAGCCATCTGCACACAGAGAGAGAACAATGAGAACTGAATGTGGACCACAACATAGTATTTTCACTCTTTTTGTTGTTGTTTGCTTACATTTTGTTTTCTTTCTCATTTTTTTCCTTTTTGATTTGATTTTTATTGTGCAGAACTATTTGTGGAAATATGTATATATAATATATTATATATATATGTATATATATATATGTATATATAATATATTATATATATATATGTATATATATATGTGTATATATATATATATGTGTATATATATATATATGTATATATATATATATATATATATATATATATATATATATATATGTGTGTATATATATATATATATATGTATATATATATATATATATATATATATATATATATATATATATATATATATATATATATATATATATATATATATATATATATATATATATATATATATATATATATATATATATATATATACTGGATCACTTGCCAACTTGGGTAGGGGATGAGGAAAAG
Source organism: Sminthopsis crassicaudata (assembly GCF_048593235.1). Lineage (NCBI taxonomy): Eukaryota > Metazoa > Chordata > Mammalia > Dasyuromorphia > Dasyuridae > Sminthopsis > Sminthopsis crassicaudata. The sequence continues at coordinate 265,239,159 of NC_133619.1, read as the reverse complement.
GGAAAGAAAAAAAATTATAACAGAGTTTTGTAGGGATGAATATCAAAAATTATCCATGTATATATTTTGAAAATAAAAAAGCTTTAATTAAAAAAGTAAAATAAAAATGACAATTCTACCCAAATTAATTTACTGATTCAGTGACATACCAAAGTATCAAAAAAATATTTTATAGAACTAGAAAAAAATAACAAAATTTATCTGACATAACAAACAGACATGAACATCAAGTGAATTGATGAAAAAAAAGTGAAGGAAGGTGACTCAAATATTCTCCAACAGTATTATAACATGGTAATCATCAAAGGTACTGGTTAAGAAATGGAGTGATGGATGAGTGGAATAATAATCCTAAAGTTTGATAAACCCAAAGGTTTAAATTATGGGGCCAAAAAATCTCTATTTGACAAAAATTGCTGAGAAAACTGGAAAACAGTTGGCAAAATTAGGTTTAGACCAATATCTCACATAGTATATCAAGATAAGGTCAAAGTAGGTACATGATTTACACATAAAGGATGATACCATAAGCAAATTAAGGGAATAAAACCAAGAAGATTAGGAAAGAAAGTCAACTAATAGAAAAGGAGATCCAGAGTTTTACAGAAGAAAACAATTTCTTGAATATTGAATTGGAAAAGGGGAAGCCAGGGAAATTATAAGAGACCAAAAAATTAAACAAAATAAAGAAAATAACAGAATGTGAAACATCTTATAAGAAAGACCACAAATTTGGAGAATAGATCAAGAAGAGAAAACATAAGAATAATTGGACTACCTCACAATCAAATGCAGAAGGGCAGAAATAATAAATGCTTATATTCAATAAAGGGCCAGGGAAAGATTGACTAAAAACCAATTGGAAATTAAATAATCTAATGCTGAAGAAGGAGTAGAGTGTGTCAAACAATAGTCATAGAAATGATCCATAATTGCATTTAAAAGAATAACATTAATGAAAGAACATACCAAAATCTATGTGATACATCCAAACCAGTTTTTAGGAGAGAATTTATATCTAAATAGCTACATGAATAAAAGAGAGAATGAATTAAAATGAATTGGCCATGCAATTAAAAAACCTAGAAAAAAGAACAAATTAAAAATCTACAGTTAAGTACCAAATTAGAAATTCTGAAACTCAAGAGAGAGATTAATGAAATAGAAACTAGGAAAACTATTGAACTAATAAATAAAACTAAGAGTTAGCTTTAAAACAACAACAACAAAATAGATAAATCTTTAGTTAATTTGATCAGAAAAAGGAAAGAAAAAAAGCCAAATCACCAGCATCAAAAATGGAAAGGGTGAACTTATTACCAGACAAGGAAATTAAAGCAATAATTAGGATCTATTTTGTTCAACTGTATGGCAACAAGTTTGACAAACTAATTGAAATGGATGAAAATTTACAAAAATATAAATTCCCTGCATTAATAGAAGAGGAAATATTCCCATTTTAGAAAAAGAAACTGAACAAGTCATTTTTGAACTCCCTAAGAAAAAATCTCCAGGGCCAGATGGATTCACAAGTGTTTCTACCAAACATTTAAAGGCCAATATTATGGAAACTATTTGGAAAAATAGATAAAGAAGGAGTCTTGCCAAATTCCTTCTGTGACACAAATATGGTACTGATACCTAAACCAGGAAGAGCCAAAACAGAGAAAGCAATTTACAGATCAATTCCCCTAATAAATGTTGATGAAAAATTTTTAATAAAATATTAGCAAAGAAATTATAGTAACATATTAGCAAGCTAATACACTATGGCATATTCCAGAAATGCAGGGCTGGTTCAGTACAAGAAAAACAATTACCATAGTCGACCATATCATTGACAAAAAACAGAAATCATATGATAATTTCAATAGATGCAGAATTTTTTTTGATAAAATACAGTATCCATTCCTATTAAAAACATTCAAAACATAGGGATAAAAGGAGCTTTCCTTAAAATAATAAGCAAAATCTATCTAAAACCTATAGTAAGAAATCTATAGCTGAGAGAAGATAGACAAATTCCCAATAAGATCAGGGGTGAAACAAGGATGCACATTATCACCACTGTTATTCAACATTTTATTAGAAATGTTGATTTTAGCAAATGAAAAGAAAATTTTTTTTTTCCTGAGGCAAATGGGGTTTAAGTGACTTGCCAGGCTCACACAGATAGAAAGAATTAAGTGTCTGAATCCAGATTTGAACTCAAGTCCTTCTGACTTCAGGGCTGGTATTCTATCCACTGCACCACCTAGCTGCCCCTAAGAAAAAGAAATTAAAGGAATAAGAATAGGCAATGAGGAAATAAAACTATCACTTTTTGAAGATTATACAATGATAGACTCAGAGAATTCTAAAAAAAGCATCCAAAAACCTATTGGAAACAACTCACAGCTTTAGCAAAGTTGCAGGATATAAAATAAACCCACACAAATCATCAACATTTCTATATATTACTGACAAAGACTATCAACAAAAGATAGAAAAAGAAATTCCACTGTAGACAAAATAAAATATTTAGTGGTCCATCTGCCAAGACAAACCCAAGAACTTTACAAGCACAATTACAAAACACTTGTCATATAAATAAAGTCAGATGTAAACGATTGGAAAATATCAATTGTTCATGGGTAGACTGAAGTAATATAATAAAATGACAATTCTGCCTAGACTGGTCTACTTTTTCAGTACCATACCAATCAAACTGCCAAAGCACTATTTTTATAACTAGAAAAAATAATTTAAAAATCATCTGGAAGAATAAAAAGGTCAAGAATATCAAGGGAATTAATGGGGAAAAAAATACAAAGAATTTTGGCTTAGCAGTATCAAACCTAAAACTGAAACAGCAGTCATCAAAACCATTTGGTACTGGGTAAGAAATAGAGAGATGAATGAGTGGAATAGATTAGAGCCACATGACACAATAATCAAGGCCTGTAGCAATCTAGTATTTGATAAACCCCCAAACTTCAGTTTCTAGAATAAGCTTTGACAAAAATTTTTAGGGAAACTTGGAAATAATATGTCAGAAACCTAAATTTCATACCTCATACCAAAATAAGGTCAAAATGGAAACATGATGTGTGCATAAAAGATGATACCATAAAAGAATTAGCAGAACAAGGGATAATTTACCTATTAGATCTTTGGTGAAGGGGGGTATATATGACCAAAAAAGAACTAGATAATAATATAAAAGGTAAAATGGACAACTTTAATTACATTAAATTTAAAAAAGTTTCTGCTCAAACAAAACTAACAGAAACAAGATTTAAAGGAAATATAAAGCAGGGGAAAATCTTTATAATCAGTATTTTTGATATTTCTAAAATATATAAAGTACTGTGTTAATTTAGTAAGATACAAGTCATTTCCCAAATGATAAATGGTCAAAGGATATGAATAGGCAATTTTCAGATGACAAAATTCAAGTCATCTATAATTTTATGAAAAAATGCTCTAAATCACTATTGATTAGATGAATGCAAATTAAAACAACTCTGAGGTACTTTTCAGATTGCCTAAGATAACAGGGAAAGATGATGATAAATGTTAGAGAGGATGTGGGAAAATTAGAACACAACTGCATCATTGGTAGAGTTGTGAAATGATCCAACTATTATGGAAAGCAATCTGGAAGTATGCCCAAAGGGCTATCAAACTGTGTTTACCCTTTGATCCAGCATTGTCATTAGTGTGTCTGTATCCCAAAGAAATTATAGAGGAGAAAGGACCCACATATGTTAAAATGTTTGTTGCAGCTCTTTTTGTGATAGCTGAGAATTGGAAAAATGAGTAGATGCCCATCAATTGGAGAATGGCTAAACAAGTTTTGATATATGGAAGTAATGGAATGTTATTATTCTATAAAAATGAACAAGCTGATTATAGAAAGGCCTGGAAAGATTTTCATGAACTGATGCTGAATGAAGCAAGCAGAATCAACAATACATTGTACACAAAGAACAGCAAGAATGTGTGATGAACAACTATGAAAGACTTGGTTCTTCTCAGTGGGTTCAGTGATCTAAAGCAATCCCAATAGACTTTGTTAGAAAAATGTCATCTGCATCGCAAAAAAGAACCAAGGAAACTGAAACTGAATAAATCAACACATGCTATGTTCACTTCTTTTTCTTCTTCTTTTTTTAATCTTTCCCTTGTTTTTTCCTTTTTGCTCTGATTTTTCTCTCCCCCATGATTAATCCATAAAGCAATATGTATTAAAAAAATAATTAATTAAAAAGATTATTTGGATTACCTGAAATTTGTAACCCAAAGAAGAACCTTGACATAGTAATGCAAGAAATAATGAAAGAAAATTGTCTTGTAGTAATAGGTCAAGAGGGGAAAGTAGAAGTGAAAAAAGTCTACCAGTCAATAAAGAAACTCTACAAGGAAAGCATATGGGAACTTTATTCCTAAATTCCCAAACCCCCAGATCAAAGAGCAAATTTTACAAGAAACAACAAAGGAACAAAAACCAATTCAAATATGCTGGAACTGTAATTAAAATTGTATAAGATTTATCAGTACCTAGCACAAAACTAGAAGTTCTAGAATTGTTAAGGGACAGGTGTTAGGATTCTTACAAAGTGCTAAGTCACTGGAATGGATACAATTATCTAATTCAGTATGGTATTTAACAATTCTCTACTTCAGTAATGTATTTAGTAGAATTCCATGAGATTCACACCTTTAAGAGAGCATATAAAATGACAAGCTCACTTTCTGGGTGAGATTCACAACTAGGATTGACTTTTGGGAGCTCCCACAAGCCCACTGTAACCCACAATCCCACTCTTGGAAGTGGAGTCTGATTCATTCCATTTTCAACCTTTGTGCTGGCTGGAGGCTTTGGATTCAGAGGGAGCTAGAGGCTGAAGCTGGAAGAGACAAAGGACTATCATTAAGAGCTCTCATGAACCAAGGAGAGAGGAAGGCCTCCAGAAAACTAGCCCAGCGCCAAGTGAAGAAGATAAGATTTTGGAAGAGACAATATTTGAATGACACAATAAAGGATCTGGACTTTACTCCTGGCTGCATTTTGGGATTATTGAACTGAACTGAAAGGAAGGCTGCCTCCAGAAGCTCCCCAAGAGACCTGCCCCCCAAGAGAATGATTACAATCTAGAGTTCTCAAACTACAGCCTGCAGGCCAAATGTGGCCTACTGAGGACATTTATGGGTTAAGACAAATGGGCTGAGGGGCGGAGACAGAGTGTAAGGTTTTGTTTTTACTATAGTCCAGCCCTCCAATAGTCTGAGGGACAGTTAACTGGCCCCCTATTTAAAAAGTTTGAGGACCACTGATCTAGAGAAACAGAATACTACAGACAGGTAAATTCTCTGAGAGCCTCCACAGCTGTGGATCATAGCATCTGAAGAAGTTGCAAGGCAGCCATTGCAGACAAAGGTATTGTACACTGGGAATAAGATAAATTGGAGGCAGAGGGAAGAAGAGAGAGGTCAGACAATGCAATGGCCTCTCAGTCAGAAAGGTCAGAAAACAACTGCCTCTTTGTCTCCTTGTATCATCCTCTCACAAGAGGAGATCCTTTCTGCAGGTCTGGGTTGGCTCTCCAGTAGCCACTGTCAGGTAGCTTCTGTGTATTCCAACATAGAATATTATGTATCAGCAATCAAAAGAACTAGGCCAAAACTATCATATTCAGCAAAATTAAGTATAATATTAAATGAAAAAAGTTAATATTCAATGAACTCTCAGATGTTCAGGATTTTGTCTCAAATCTAAACTCATTAGAAAATTTAGCATATAAGAGCCAACATCAAAAGTTAATTTCAAGAGAGTTAATAAGGACAAACTGCTTATGTTTTATATGTGGAAATGTAAATAAACCATATGTCTAATATTGACATCAATTATTGGGTAGTCTAAAAGAAAGATTAGAGCTGAGCTGAGCATGATCTGACTCTAAAACAAAACTGACTAGGAAAAAGCAAAAATACTAATTATGTTATATGAATGAGGTGCAAAAGAAGAACCAACACAGAAGCATTAGATGGGGAAGGACTCATAATTCTGAAAATCTGTTCACATTGGAAATAGGTTAAATAGGGAACAATATATACATATGTATATGCATATATATACTATATGCACATTGTGTATACACACACACATACACACATGTATGTATTGTGTTTGTGTGTATATAACAATTTCCAAAATCTCTGAAGAAATAAGAGGGTGGGGAATAGGATAAGGTGGAGTATAGAAGGGTGTATAGATGTAATGTGGTAGGGTATGGTCTATAGATTAATGGGAATGGGATAAAGAGGGAGGGAAAAAGTGGGAGGAGAAGATAAGGGGTCTTGGATCTGGAGAGATTAAGTAATAGCAAGACAATTTAAGGGGTAGAACTAAAATAGATAAGTTAGCAAGGATAGGCAATAAGATATATATTTAAACATTTAGAATTCATTAGGAAAAATTGAGATAATAATCATTGATCTCAGACAAAGTCAAACTTAAAGATTTGGTCAAAAGAGAAATCTACATTATATGTTGACCATATTAATATTATTTTAGATTCATGTCTATGTATGTGCATATGCATATGTGTATGTATACATGTTTATGCAAATTTGTATATATATATATGTATATATAAATATGTATATATATGTATATTATATATAAATATACACATACTTTTTTATGTCAATGTATACATAAATATATCCATGCATATTGTAGCTTGGGTGAGATGTGTGTATAGGGGAATGAAAGTGGAAAAAAAAAGAATAAAGTAAAAAGTAAATAGTAAAGCACAAAACAATACCTAAGAAAGCAAAAAAAGAAAGAAAGAAAGAAAGGAAGAAAGAAAGAAATATGGAAAATCATGAATATAATGTCTTTTATTGGTATAAATGCTTTTTTGAATGGAAATTTATTGTTACATATTTAGAATCCTCCCTGATGTTCTACTGGGTACATAATATTTTTAAAATTTTTCTTTTTAAGTTTAAATAATTTTTTTTTTTTGCAAAAATGAAGCCCTGCCAAGAGGCTAGTCTAGCTATGTCACCTTAGTTAAGTCTGGGCTCATATTCCTTAAAGGTAAAAGCAAGGACATGGAATCGTTTTCACTTCTAAGTACCAATATTCTACAATTTTAAGCACTTTTTTATATATGTAACAATGTGTTTCAAAAACAAATATAAGCTTCCTTCATTTATTTAGAAGTAAAAAGTTTGTCTTGAGGGAGTATAAACTAGCTACTAGACTTTTTTCTTTGGAACACTGGAGCTGGGGTTTGGATTGAATCATAAAAATTTTTAGCAAAAGAATATTATCCAATTCAAAAAAAAGGTGGTTATTAAAAATATCCAAAAAAATTTCCATCTTGTGAATCACTCAGACACTGAAAGGGAATGGAATAGAAACAGACAAATATGTCACTGGTGAAATGCTTGGTAGTTTGTTTTGTTGGTCCTAGACTTGTGATTTCATCAGTATATGTGTGTGGAGGGAATTCAGGGAGGGTGGGGAACTACCTAATGATGTGGCAACTCCCTGTCTGGAGCATTAAGAAGTTTAATGGCCTCAGCATTCGTTTTATAGTTACTCTGTAGCAAATGCTGAACTTGAACCCAGGTCTTCTGGATCTTACTACATTCCTCATGCTATACTGCCTTTTATGAAATGCTTCATTCCTGGAGAGTGTTCCATCAGTTTTCCCTAATCATTCTCTCACATTTCATTGAAGAGATAAAATTATTTTGGGTTATATTTTGGGAAAAAAACAAACAAACAAACAAAAACCATGTTTATTCAACCATTCTTAAAAAACGAACAGGAAAAATTATGGGTGAGTTTTCCCAAATTTGATGTCATTTTGTATTAGATTACTCTTGTAATGCCAGAACATAATGCTCATATGAACCTAAAGTGGTAGGAATTTTCACATCATGCCTATCCTATTCTCCAAAAGGTGAAAAAAACCCACAATTGAGGTGTCTTTGAAAGTGAATGAAATTCCAGTTCTCTCTTGGAAAGAAGATAAAGTGAATTCAAAATGATTTGGGATTTGTTGAACATCCTGAATGATACTTACCAAGTGTTCTGAAGAAAGTCCAAAGTATAATTTGCCAACTGCTTTTTCTGTCATTTAAAACATGTAATTGGTGTCTAATTCAATCCACATGTTTCTCTGTAATTTACATTTAGGACATCAAGATGTTGTTTAATAATTTCTACATAATGTGACATGAAATTTTCAGGATGTTTTTATTTTATGTTTTGTAAATCTAAAAGTTCTATTTTGCTAAGGGAAAAATTTAAGTCCTAAAAATTTGACATAAAAAATTAAAAGTCTCATAAGACTTTCAATATTAAGGGAAACATCATACTGCAGTCTGAAAAATCCCAAGCCCATATTCTGGGTCAAATCTGAATAAAGATAGTTCATTGATTCAAACTTGGGTCACAGTGAAATGAATCATTAATAAACCATTACCATTTTGTCCTATGTTGATCCCCATTGAAGATCTGGCTGAAAAGGGAAGTCTATATGCCAAGTATGTATATCTTCCTATCTTATCCACTTAAAATAGGACATAATCCCTTTTCAGATCCTCTAGTTAACTAGCTTTTCAAAAGAAAGTCTTTTTTGAGATTCACAAGCCAAAGAAACACTAAGGCTAAGGCTACCATTACTCTAATAATTCATCAAAATTGTTTTTTGATCTTCTCTTATAGTCCCCTGACTATTCTCCAAAATTTTCTCCTCCCTTATGTCTCAAATCACCTCCCTTCCTATGGTAACCATAATGTAAATCAAGAATTTTCTTGCCATCCGATACAGTTATTTATTTCACCTGCCATTTGCTTTCTCTCATAGGACTAATTATAATGAGGTTCAATCTATATTCCAGGAAGACTACTGGTTCTTAGGCCATATTTTATGCTGTCTGCTAGGTTCTCATTTTTTATCAATATCACCTCTTATATTTGTACTGTTAATAAGGGAATGAGTGCCCCTGTGCCTTTCTTTAAAAATGAAGAAAATATTCACATCTTTAATTGTTTAATGTGCTGGAAGAGTTAGTTTATTTCCATTTTTCTTTTGTTGGATTTCTTGTTTTTCCAGGATTGTTAGCAACAACTATGGAATATTGACCCTGGTGGCATTTTTATTCCCCATATCAAGCTCCCTGAGAACTCTTCAGAAATATCTCATTGAATAAATGTAGGTTCCCATTCAAGTCCCATTAATAGGATATCCTATTTGAGGCCAGAAGGAAGGTGGCAATAGGTTTCTGGTTCCAGTACTGAGTACCTAATTATCTGTGACTCAGTTTCATCTGCATTACTTTTCATCCGTTTTAATAAGATGAACCACATTCAATTTCATTCCTATTAGCTGTAGCAAATATTTTAGACTAGACCTAACTCAGAAAGGTCTATCAATTAAGACTTGGGATTAAACTAAGTGAGGCACTCATAGAACATCTAACATTTCCCAGTAAGACGTATACTTAACAAAATATGGAAAGGGTGTTGGGAAAAACATTCAGTAAAGCTATGGTATTGTTCAGGTGAAAGCTATCCCTTCTAGCAGCTAAGTGTTGCAGTGAATAGAGTGGGTCTGCAGTCAAGATGTTGAATTAAAATCTGGCTGCAAACACTTACTAACTTTATGACCTACTACATATCACTTAAGCTCTGTCTCTGTATCAGTTTCTTCAAATGTAAAATGTAGATAGTTATAGCTCCTGCCTTTCAGGATTCTAATGATTATAAGAGAAGTTGAATTGAGACATGGGACCTTAATCTCACTTAATTGAACCACAAATGAAATGATAAAGAGGATAATCATAATATCCTAGTTTGTCTTAATTTATTCCCCCCCCCCCAAGTAGTAAGTGCAAAATATCAACTGTAATATACAGGCTAGCTTTCTGGAGGATCTCTGGACTGGCCTTGGTCTTTGGTGGAGAAGTGATGAAGGCAGGAGAGTTACTAAGAGGATGGTTAGAGATGGAGTGTCTCTATTTCCAGTCCTCTCAGCCCTTAAATACTTCAGTATGATTACATCATTACAGCACACTAAGTATGTGTGAAATAGAGAACCATTACTTCATCAATCACAATGAATATGTGCTAACTATAAGCACCTATACATATCCCTTGCTTCAAGTAGAGCACAGATGGTCATGTTTTCCTTTATTTTTCAGGAAGGGAGGTGAGAACACTAAAGGGAAATGGGGAGCTAAACCAGATATTTCAGCAGATTTCCTCTGGGCTAAGGGTCTTATACTTTACCCAGAGTTCCCCCACCTTCTGCGGCCTTTTACATCTCCTGCTTTCTTTTATTTTACTTGAAACAGATATACATAAATCCATCAGCATGGGCTTTTTTAAACAAGCATGTAGTAATATAACATAGGCTAGCAGTAATGAAACAAACAACATGAATTAACATAAGGAATTATACATGCCCATAAGTCCTAGAAGGAGGGTATATAAATTACAATCACATATATGCCTTCTTCAGGAGCCAAGAGGTAGTCTAAAACCAATCTATTGTCCATGACTTCATGTGTCAGGGAATCCAATGATTCCTGTGGGTTTTGAAGTCCTGCAAAAGTCTTATCATGTCTCAAGGAATCCAATGATTCCTGTAGGTTTTGAAGTCCTACAGCAGTTTCATTAACTATTTTTGATGTTCATGAGTCAATTGCTATACACATTGGGTTAACAACCATGCTCTTTCAGTGGCACTTGTAGTCAGAGATGGAATCATCTAATATTTTTGAGGTCTTTTCCTTTGTTTCAAGGCTCTTCTCTATCTCTCTCCAAAGGACAAAGTGAGCCATATTTGCTTCTCTACAGATGGAGAAAAATTTGGAATTCGAAATCTTACATAAATGAATGTTGAAAATTCTTTACATGTAATTGGAAAAATTAAATACTTTAAAAAAAAGAAAAAAGAAATCCTTGTCCAAAAAAACTAAGTGATTCAAAGAAATATTAAAACAAAGTGTATGATAATAATAATAAAAGAAAATGTAAAGTATCTAATATTAAAAATAATTGACCTTGAAGTAGATAGAAAAGAGATACATTTGACTCCTTGAAAATTATGACAAAATAACAATAACAAAACATGAGACTCTATTTCAAGAAATTATTAAGGATTAAAAGTTGCTCATTTTTAAGGTGGTATACAAACTATCTGGAATGATATAAAAAAGACATTAATTTTCTCATTCAATTAATCTTATCACTTTTTACAGTTTAAAAAACACATTAATATACAATATGTATTTTAGGATGTTCATTTGTTTTATATGAATTGGCAATGAGTTTTCAAGATTTTGACAAATATATTTAATTCTTCACCATGAAAGGCATAAAAACCTCATAATCAAATGCAGACAGGCTAAAATAGCAAATGTTTCCTTTTCAGACCATGATGCAATAAAAGTTATATTCAATAAAGGGTCCTGGAAAATAATAATAAATAGATCAAACAACAAATCACAGAAACAATCCACAAATTCATCCAATAGAATGACAATAATGAGACAACATACCAAACCTATGTGATGCAACCAAAGCAGTTCTTAGGGGAAATTTTATATCTCTAAATAGTTACATGAATAAAATAGGGAAAGAGGAGATCAGTGAATTCGACATGCAACTAAAAAAGCTAAAAGAGAACAAATTAAACCCTTTCTACTACATAGCAAATAAGAAATTCTGAAATTCAAAGGAAAGATTAATAAAATTAAAACAAACATATAGCACCCTTAATCCCAACATGTCATTGATCTGCTTTGAGTATGAAGTATAACAATGACATTCTAGGAAGTGGGAAAGGTAAAGAGACTGAATATATTTCACCATGGTAGTTAGCAAGATAAATGATGTGGATGAATATAATGCATTGTTTGAAATTAGCTACAGAGAGTAGGATAGAAGAGCTTATACTCACTTATTCATCAATCAGAACAATTTAGATCCAGGACGGTTGCTCCAAATCTTAGTGGATTTACTCCCTCAGGAAGGTAGTCATGACCATTGAAAGGCCTATTCAAAGTGGGAATAGAGAGGCAAGACACATAGCAAGATTTTAAGGTTGATGGACATAAAGATGATTCATAGGTCAAGTAGAAGTTGGAATTGAATAATATCTGACTTCTCTCCCTTCCAGAAGAATTTGTGTACTTTTTCCACATTGCCCAGTAGATTTTATAAGCAAAATCACAATATTTTTCAAATTTGTAAAAGTTCAAAATATACATTTGAGTATTGCTAGAAAACTCTGCAAAAGATTCTTTTTATAAAACTGAGACTATTGCTAAGTTATTCTACTCAATATGAAACACCCAAAAATGAGGAGTGAAAAGCACTCAAAGTCTTATGTTTGTTCTATACTTTGAAGCTAATTAATACTCATGGACTGAATTTACTGTGAATTTGAGTTGATAACTATTACTCAGAAAATAGAGCAATGTGATACATACTAGATAATAACAAAGCAGCTCTTAATGCATTATAAATAATACTAATGATACAATGTGCCTACCTAAAAAAAGAATCATCATTTTTCCTTGGTAATATTTTGGGCATATTTTCCATTTAGCCTTAAATTATCTGACAATTAAAAAATAACAATATCAATAAATACAAATATAAAAAGTGAAACAATCTGTATTTGCAGGGAGCTTGTAAATTATATATCACAGTAGAGTAGGAAAAAAGCATCAGACTTTGAGTCAGAAGAATCATGACTTTGAATCCTGATTCTGATATTTATTAACTATTTGGTTTTGGGAAAATCATTTAATCTCCTTGAACCTTTTGCATCATTAAAGGCAACTAGGTAGCACAGGGATATAATGGACAGTGGAGTTCAAGTGGCCATCATATTCCAGCTCTATGACAGACATTTAAGGAAAATAACTTTACAACTTCTCAAAGTCTTTAGCCTTGGAGGACTGATCAATAAGTTACCCTTATGCGACTTTGAAGCTCCTAAAGATATTTGCATTATCAACAAGATATTGGAGACTCTGACTGTTATATTCAGGCCCAATATGAATGAATAAAACATTAGCTTTAATTGCAATCAATTCTAGCAAAATGTTACAAAACTGAAGACCATTACAATATTTTTGTTAATGTATACAAGATTGTGCTGGTTATGCTCAAATCACTTTGCTTCAGTTCATATAAATTTTCCTAAATTTTTTGAAAACACCTCCTTTTTCCTTTCTCAGGACAATATTCCATCACAATCACATTTTATAACTTATTCAATAATTCTTTAATTGATAGACATTCCTCTCAAATTTCTATTCTTTCTACTACAAAAAGTATTGCTTATAAATTTTTTTGAACAAATATGTTGTTTTTTTCCTTTACATCTCTTTGGGATAAAAATGTAGCAATGGTATTGCTGGATCAAATGATATGCCGAATTTTATAACCCTCTGAGTATAGTTTCAAGTTATACAACAGACTGGTTGGACCAGTTCACAAGTCTACCACAATACTTTAGCATCCCAATTTTTCCACTTCTCCACCATTTGTTGTTTTTCTTTTTCTCATTTCACCCAATCTGATAAGTGTGAGGTGACATCTCAGAGATGTTTGAATTTGCATTTCTCTAAATGTGATGTGACTATGCATAGTGAAGATCTTTTTTGTCTTCTGAAAGCTCCTTGTTTATAATGTTCAGTAACTAATCAATTGAATAATGGCTCAAATTTTTGTAAATTTGGTTTGAGAAAGGACATCTTTAGCAAATAAAGTTGTGGCAAAACTTATAACAGCTTTTTATTTTCCTTTTAATTTTGAGTGTAATAGTTTGATTGTGTGAGTTTTTCTTAATTTCATGGAATCAAAATTAACCCTTTAGTTCTTTTGATAGATCTCTGTACTCTTGCCTTCCCCATACTTCCTTCTTCCATGTTCTCCTAATTTGGTTATGAAATTTATGTCTAAATCATGTACCCCTTTTGATCTTATTTTGGTAAAATTTTGTTTCTCTTTCTGTTAATCTGCATGATTTATATTTTATGAATGTTTATCTATTTCACTTAGATTGTGGTACTAGACAAATATAATGGAATATTATTATAGTATAAGAAGTTATAGAAATTTTTTTTTAAATCCTGGGAATACATATATGAACAAGCCATGTGACTGTGGGCAACTTTCTCAGATTCCTCAACTGCATAATGGGAATAATAAGAACACCTACTTCATAGAATAATGTGAAACATCTTATAAGAAAAATAATAGACTTGGAGAATGGATCTAGAAGAGAAAATATAAGAATAATTGGACTGCCTGAAAGTTGTGAACAAAAAAAGTAATTTTGACACAATAATGCAAACAATAATCCAAGAAAATTGTCCTGGAGTGATAGAACATGAGGATAAAGTAAAAATGGAAAAAAAATCCATCAATTACAACCTCAACGAGATCCTTTGTGAAAAAATACATAGGAATATTATTGCCAAATTTTGAAACACCAAGATTAAGGAGAAAATTTTGCAATAAACAAAAAAAAAATAATTTGAATTTACTGGAGCTACAATTAGAATTATATAAAACATCAGCAGCCATAATAAAAGATCACAAGTCCTGGAATCATATCTATAGACAATCAATAGAACTAGGCTTTTGGCCAAAATATCATATTCAGTGAAATTATTTATGATATTGAAAGAGAAAAAAATGTACATTCAATAAACTTGCAGATTTTTAGGGTTTTCTATCAACCAAACACAAACTTAATAGAAAACTTAACACATGAGTCAATATCAAAGATCAATTTCAAGAAACTCAACATGGACAAATTGTTTATGTTCTTTTAATATGGCAAATATATGCCACATGTTTAAGATTGATATCAACAATGTAGAAGCTCAAAAGAAAGATTGAGATAGGAGTTAAGGTAAAAATAGAAGAATGGGCACAGAGGCATTAAAGGGAGGGGGAGGGCTTGTAGTTCTGAAACCTACTCACATTGGGAATGGGTTAAATAGGCAGTACTACATATATAGTATGAAGGATATAGCACCCTTTAAAATCTGTGAAGAAATAAGGAGGAGAATGGGTGGACAGAGAAGCAAAGGGTGAGGGAAGAAGACAAGGCAGGGATTCATGGGTGGGGGAAAAGTTAACTAATAGCAAGGCAAGTTAAGGAGCAGAATTAAAGCAAAGAGTCAGCAGGTATAGGAAAGATATGTGGGTGTGAGTGTGTATATATGTGGATGTATATATCTACATATGTAAACACAAATATATCCTATTTAAACTATAGCCTGTTTGACGATGAAGGGGGATGAAAGGGGAAAATAAGAATAAAGTAAAAAAAGGTGTGTAGCAGAGAACAAAAGAACAATTTACAATTACTGATATATATATGCATATATATACATATGTATATATATATACATATATTGGATATATATTAAAATGTATACTTTCTTGAAGTGGTAATTTGTTATGTATTTTGAATCCTACCTGATGTTCTGCTGGACACATGTTAATATTTTCTTTTCTTTTATTTTGTTTTGCATTCCTTTTCTATTACTCTTTTTTATTATTCTGTGTTTTTAAATAAAATAAATTTAAAAATTTTGAAACCAATACTTCCTAGTTAAGATATAAATAAGCTGTATAAATGAAAAATAGAGTTCACTAATTAGATTTTTTTAAAGCAAATGAAAAAATATATTCTGCACTATATGAAAAAAAATCATGATTAATATCCTTGCCTTTTTTTTTTAACCTCAGCTGAAATATGATATATTCTGCTCTAGCCCTTTATTTTAACTCTCTGTGTGTACCTCTGCTTCAAGCATGTTGTGTGTAAGTAACATATTATTAAATTCTGATTTTCAATTTATTCTGCTTTCTGCTTCTCTCTATAGTTATGATTATTAATTGTGTGTTTCACTCCATCCCATTTTCTTCTGCTACTTTCTCTTTTTTTGGTCCCACCTTTAAAATATATTTGAAAGAACGTACTTTTTTGTTTAATAGAAAGTTCTATACATAATTGTAATGGGTATATATTTTTCTTCTCCCTTTTTTTTAAAACCAACTTAGATAAGGAATGAGAGTCAAGAATTGGCTTTTGCTATCCTATTATTATTCCCCTCCATTTTCAAGCTTTTCCTATTGTGACTCTTATATGAGATAATTTCTCTCACTCTTCCTTTTCTCTCTTCTCTCAGGACATTTTTCTTTCTCACTCATATATTTTATGATCTCAATATTATCAGTTTCACTATAACACCCTCCACATATTTATTATTCCTCTAAGTGAGCTACTAATAACATTCTTAGAAGTTACTTGCATCATCTTTGTATAAAGGCAAATAGTTTAACCTTGTTGATTTCCCCTTATAGTTTTCTCTTTCATGTTTATCTTTTTATGCTTCTATTAAGTCATATATTTGAAAGCTAAATTTTGTATTCAGTTCTAGTCTTTTCATCAGGTATGTTTGAAAGTCCTCTATTTTGTTAAATATCCATTTTTTCCTTGAAGTATTCATATTCAGTTTTGCTAAGTAGGTTTTGTTGTTGTTGTTGTTGTTGTTGTTGTTGTCGTTGTTATAATCCTACTTCTTTTGACCTCTGGAATATTTTATTTTTAGTCCAATGCTCCTTTAATATGGAAGCTCCTCCATGCTGTTATTAGTGTCCCTGCTCCTTTGAGCACAAAAGTGATACTGCTTTTCAGAGCTAGTGTTTCCTTGAAATACTCTTTCTCAAGATTCCTGCTACCTCTTGCCTGAAAAAAAAATGCTCTTATCTGACTCTGAATTGTTTGTAGCTATACCTAGGATATAGACATAGGAAATGGAGTTCCTGAACAGCTCCTGGTCCTGTGTCCAATGCTAGTTCAGAGGTCTATAATCTCTTTCTGATTAGTTCACATGTCCTTTTACCATCTTTGGCCCAAGAGCTTTAAAAATTGCTGCTGCTTCTTTCACCATCACCTAGTCTAATTACAGGTGTTTTGAACAAATAAACTCTGAACCAGTCTCTACTCATATTTCACTGATATCTTCTTCCAATATCAAAAATCATCTTGGGCTAAAGGAATTTCTCATGCTGACCATTTATTAACTCTGACACTTCAGAATTAAATTTAAAATATTATTTAAAGCTGTTTGTAGGAGAATGTTGAGAGAGATTAGCTGAAAATTTTTCTCTCCTATCATCTGGGCTCCTAGGAAGTTCTCAAAATTCTTTGCCTCTCCTTTTCCATTGCTTGGCTAAACCTGATGATTATTTCATAAAATTTAGAATATATTTAATTAAAATTTGAGCTTAAGGTCACAAATTTGGTTTAGTTTATGCTATTTCAAGCTACTGCTATGTGAAAAAATGTAGTTTTTCTTTCTATATAGTTCCTTTCTTGATTCTATTATTTTAAAAATTTTAATAACTTTAAGTGATTTAGGATGACAAATACCCTTACTGCCAAGACTTTAGGACATAACTTGATACAATAATACCCAAATGGATCTGTGATCTCAATAACTTGATGTTTCCTTGATGATCTAGATTGCAACGCAGTAAGTAAAACCAAACACATTAAATACTAAACAACAATAAATAACTTTAATTTTAAAATGCTCCATTTTGGGGAGGGAAAGGCTGTGTTCCCTGGAAAGTAAAAGATTGCTTTCTTTAAATGAAATAAATTTTATACTTCATTAAATATCTTAATATTTTCATCACATTAATGTGTTAGTGTTTTACATAATAAAATCTTAGATCATCTAGATTCATGAGTATAAAAATATAGTATGAATAAGTGTATGATGGAAAGGAAAAGCAACATATATTGAAGTTTTGCTTCCAGAACTCTGGTCAACATTTTTTCCATTTGTTTGCTGACATTTTTCTTCCCTTTAATTGAATTGGTCTTAATTTTTTTTTCCTTCTCTTTGCATTGGTTTTGTTTCTGAGTGTTAAATCCTAAATCCTGAAATTGGAAGGAACTCTGAGAGATACTTGATTTTACCATTGATCTAACTTCTACTTTTTTTTTTTTTTTGTTGTTTGTTTGTAGGTTTGTTTGTTTTTTTTTTTTTTTTTTTTTTTTTGGTGTGTACATAGAAGCCAATGACTAAAATTTTCCACGCAAGGTTTGGATAACAATCATAATAAAATGACACTGTATGAGAATTCTCTACAATATACATTTTGGTTACTTGTAATCAATATAAGATAATTAAAATGGTTTTACTGCTAGTATTTGCATAATAATCTCCATTAGCATTTACTTAGTCATGAAAACTGTGATCAAAGCCTAAAGAAAACCAGATAGTAAGTCAGTCCAAAGAAAACACGGCTTTGGGCTTTGATTCCGTGGTTATTTCTACATTTGGCATGGCCAAATACTTTCTTGACTTATCCAGCTGCAATCATTAGTTTAACCAATCAATCAACTAATATTCTTCTAATTGAGAGCTTAAATTGGAAGAGCCTTGGGAATATGTAGTCTTTCACTGTCTTTCTATTGATGAAAGCAAAAGTTAATGGCTTTCTCTGGAAGTTAGAGATTCAGACTTTCTGATACTATATTCAGTGTTGTTTTCTAATCACACTTTTTCTTCATGACACTATCATCCATTTGGTTCATGGCCAACAACAACAACAACAACAATAGCAACAGCAACAACAAAACTTCCAAGTAAAAGAGGGAATTTTCTCCCCTTCTGACCATGATTACAGAATTTATATTTCAAAACTATGCCCTTGCCATTAACTTATGCTTCAATTTCCCTTAGTATCAGGTATTTTATCCTAGAATATCCAACCACCACTGCAGGCTTCTTAACCTGCAGTCTCTATTTCTAAGTTCCACACTCAAATCCTATTGATGAATTTCTCCTAGAACTTTCAAGAACTTATGACTTGTCCAATAGTAGCATAGCTTTTGAAAATCTTGCATCACTAGAAAATGAGGAAATCAAACTATCACTCTTTGCAGATGACATGATGGTGTACTTAGAGAACCCCAAAGACTCTGATAAAAAGCTATTAGAAATAATTCAGAATTTTAGCAAAGTTGCAGGATACAAAATAAATCCACATAAATCCTCAGCATCTTTATACATTTCCAACACAATTCAACAACAAGAGATACAAAGAGAAATTCCATTCAAAATAACAGTTGATAGTATAAAATATTTGGGAATATATCTACCAAAGGAAAGTCAGGAATGATATGAGCAAAATTACAAAACACTTGCCACAAAAATAAAGTCAGATTTAAATAATTGGAAAGACATTCAGTGTTCTTGGATAGGCCTAGAGAATATAATTAAGATGACAATACTCCCTATACTAATCTATTTATTTAGTGCTATACCAATCAGACTCCCAAGAAGCTATTTTAATGACCTAGAAAAAATAACAACAGAATTCATATGGAACAACAAAAGGTCGAGAATTTCAAGGGAAGTAATGAAAAAAAATTAAATGAAGGTGGTCTAGCTGTACCTGATCTAGAACTATATTATAAAACAACAGTCACCAAAACCATTTGGTATTGGCTAAGAAATAGACTAGTTGATCAGTGGAATAGGTTAGGTTCACAGGGCAAGATAGTGAATAAAAATAGCAATCTAGTGTTTGACAAATCCCAAAGATCCCAACTTTTGGGATAAGAATTCATTATTTGACAAAAACTGCTGGGAAAACTGGAAATTAGTATGGCAGAAACTAGGCATGGACCCACATTTAACACCACATACTAAGATTAGATCAAAATGGGTCCAAGATTTAGGCATAAAGAACGAAATCATAAATAAATTGCAGGAACATAGTATAGTTTACCTCTCGGACTTGTGGAGGAGGAAGGAGTTTGTGTCCAAGGGAGAACTAGAGACCATTATTAATCACAAAATAGAAAATTTTGATTACACCAAATTAAAAAGTTTCTGCACAAACAAAACTAATGCAAACAAGATTAGAAGGGAAGTAACAAATTGGGAAAACATTTTTACAGTTAAAGGTTCTGATAAAGTCCTCATCTCCAAAATATACAGAGAATTGACTTTAATTTATAAGAAATCAAGCCATTCTCCAGTTGATAAATGGTCAAAGGATATGAATAGACAATTTTCAGATGATGAAATTGAAACTATTTTCACTCATATGAAAGAGTGTTCCAAATCACTATTGATCAGAGAAATGCAAATTAAGACAACTCTGAGATATCATTACACACCTGTCAGATTGGCTAAGATGACAGGAACAAATAATGATGAATGTTGGAGGGGCTGTGGGAAAACTGGGACACTGATGCATTGTTGGTGGAGTTGTGAAAGAATCCAACCATTCTGGAGAGCAATCTGGAATTATGCCCAAAAAGTTATCAAAATATGCATACCCTTTGACCCAGCAGTGCTACTCCTGGGCTTATATCCCAAGGAAATACTAAAGAAGGGAAAGGGACCTGTATGTGCCAAAATGTTTGTGGCAGCCCTTTTTGTAGTGGCTAGAAACTGGAAAATGAATGGATGTCCATCAATTGGAGAATGGTTGGGTAAATTATGGTATATGAAGGTTATGGAATATTATTGTTCTGTAAGAAATAACCAATAGGAGCAATACAGAGAGGCTTGGAGAGACTTACATCAACTGGTGCTAAGTGAAACAAGCAGAACCAGGAGATCATTATACACTTCAACAATGATACTGTATGAGGATGTATTCCGATGGAAGTGGATATCTTCAACATAGAGAAGAGCTAATCCAATTCCAATTGATCAGTGATGGACAGAATCAGCTACATCCCGAAAAGGAACACTGGGAAATGAGTATAAACTGTGAGCACTGTTTTGTTTTGTTTTGTTTTTCTTCTCAGATTATTTTTAGCTTCCTAATACAATCCTTCCTTTGCAACAACAACAACAATATCTACCAAAGGAAAGTCAGGAATGATATGAGCAAAATTACAAAACACTTGCCACAAAAATAAAGTCAGATTTAAATAATTGGAAAGACATTCAGTGTTCTTGGATAGGCCTAGAGAATATAATTAAGATGACAATACTCCCTATACTAATCTATTTATTTAGTGCTATACCAATCAGACTCCCAAGAAGCTATTTTAATGACCTAGAAAAAATAACAACAGAATTCATATGGAACAACAAAAGGTCGAGAATTTCAAGGGAAGTAATGAAAAAAAATTAAATGAAGGTGGTCTAGCTGTACCTGATCTAAAACTATATTATAAAGCAGCAGTCACCAAAACCATTTGGTATTGGCTAAGAAATAGACTAGTTGATCAAATAGGTTAGGTTCACAGAACAAAATAATGTACAATTATAGCAGTCTAATGTATGACAAACCCAAAGATCCCAACTTTTGGGATAAGAATTCACAAATTCTGTATGAATTCACGTAAGTCTTACCTTGCTTCTCTGTATTCTTCCATGTTGGTAGGTAGAGAAGAAGCAATGAGAATAGTAGGGAATAGTACTTGAGTGTCTAATATAGGCATTGGTGATAAGTAGTTTATATATTTTTCTTATGTAATTCTCACAATGGCTCTGTAAGATAGGTACTATTATTATCTTTATTTTTTAGTTGAGGAGAGCAAGACACAGGTCAAATGACTTGCCCAAGATGCTAAAGCTAGTATGTATCAGAATTTGCATTTGAACTTAGGTTTTCTAACTCTAGGCTCAGTGCCTCATCCACTGCATCAATTAGAAGGGAGCATTGTTTTCTTTGTCTTGAAATTAATTAATTTAATTTAAAAGGTGATCATTTCAAGTATTTCTTGAAAAGTAAAAAAAAATCTATATTTTTACTTCTTTTACTTTAGTTCTTATTCGCAATGAGCAAAAGACCAAAAAAATAAAAACATAAAATCCATACTATATAGCTTTAAGGTTTTTTCAGACCAGAATCTAAATAAGCTCTGCATTGGTTGAATAAGTTACTTAAACAACATGTGATTGGAATAGACATTATCTTTAATCTCCCAAAATAAAACTAATGTGCAAAAGTTAAAATAATTACAGCTGCTTCCTTTGGCCATGAGACCAAAGAGTCTAATGAAGTTATTTAATTAATTAACACCATTAAAAAGTCAATTCCTAATTCATGTCATGGTCAATTAGCACTCCTTCCTTAAAAACCTCCATGCTTTGGCAGAGTCGCACAATCCAAACCATAAGCTTGTATTGTAGGATCCACTCAGCTTTTCTACTCTTAGCACATCCTTCCTCTAAGTTCATCCAACACTATCTCCAACTAGTTTCTTTTATGTTTTAATGTTTTATTTCACCCAGTTACAGGCAGAACAATTTCTTTTACATTTGTCTATAAAATCCTGAGTTCCAGATTTCCCCCCTTTCTCTCCATACCCTCTGCCCTAATGAGAAGGCACAGGTGAAGCTATATAAAACATTTCCACAAAAGTCATGCTGCAAAATAAATCAAAGAAAAAATTTTAAAAGAATGTTTCAATATGTACACAGGCACAATCAATTCTTTCCCTGGCTGTGGATTGAATGTTTCATCCTAGGTCTTTCAGAGTAGTCTTTAATTAGTTTATTTAAAAAAATAAAGATATTGATAAAACATTATCCAAACAAATTTTTTAAAAGAGGCAAATAAATCAACAATATCACAAATAAAAAAGATAAAATCAAAATACTACAAGAAATAAAATAATAATTAGAAAATATTCATAATTATATGCTAACCACATTTAACACAAAACCTAATTCATTAAAATCTAAATCATCCAAACTAAGAAAAGACAAAAAAGAGATATTTCAAAATCTGTAGCAGAAAAGGTATAAAAACTAGTTGTAAAGAAACTAAGAAAAAAATAAACAAATAAGAATAAGAAAAGAGAAAGAATAAAAAGTTCTATGCAAAGACAAATATATATTTTCATGTATACATTACAAGTGCAAATGCAAAATTTATGCAAAATATGCAAAAAGTAGATAAATCTATCCCTGTTTACTGACATAATGGTTCACTTAGAAAACCTTAGTATATCAGCAAAGATATCTATTGCAAAAAATGAATGTCTTCAATAAAGTTGTATGATGGAAGATAAACCCACAAAAATCAATAGCATTTCATCATTGAAATTTATGATTGAATAATAGAAATGAAAAGGCCTTTTAAAATGGCTTCAAAATATTTAAACTATTTGAAAATGGATTTACAAGAAATATAAGCATATTTGTATGGACTCAGTTATAAATGGAAGGATATTCAAGCTCATGCCTACTAATAAATCAATTAAACTTTAAAATTCATTTGGAAAAATTAAACACCTAAGATACCAAGGAAAATAAAGGGGAAAGGTAGAAATTAATTGTAATAGAAGTTCTGGGAGAAAATCCAAGATGGCAGAGTGAAATCAGGAAGCTGTTCCAGCTTTCCCAGTTTCCCTAGAAACCCACATGAAACCAAGCCTTATAACAGAGTCTGATGGAATGAAATTACTCTCCAGCTCAAAACTGATTGAAAGGACTTCAAGAAATGTTAGTCTCACTATGGTGAAAGGGCTGTTCAGCTCACCTCAGATGGTATCCAGGAAAGCCAGTGATAAGATCTTAGTCATAGCAGATCAGCAGCACTGAGAGCCTCATTTCCAACTCAGTAGTGGAACAGACAAGTGAGGCAGCCTTCTGTCCCAGCATAGAAGGTAAATTGCTAGCATAGAAACCATATTGTTGCTTGGAGAGAGCATGCAGAGCTATCCTCTGCTGTGAGTAAGACATTAAGCACAAGGAACCTCTGTGCTCAAAGCCAAAACTCAGAACAGCACGAGAAGCTTGGGACAATGTCCCCTGTACCCAAGGACCAGAGCTTGACTTCAAAAGTCACAAAATAGGAAAAAAGGAAGGAAAAAAGAAAATGAAAAAAAAAAAAACTGTAGAAAGCTACCATGGTGACAAGGCAACTCAAAAGAGGACAAAATGCCCAAATTGGAAATCTCAAAAGGTGATATGAATGGTCTCAAGCAGCAGACTTCTTGTAAGCACTCATGGTTGGATTCTTTCACAACTTCACCAACAATGCATCAGTGTCCCAGTTTTCCCACATCCCCTCCAACATTTATTATTTTTTTCCTGTCATCTTAGCCAATCTGACAGGTATATAGTGGTATCTCAGAGTTGTCTTAATTTGCGTTTCTTTGATCAATAGTGATTTGGAACACTCTTTCATATGAGTGGAAATAGTTTCAATTTCCTCATCTGAAAATTGTCTCCTTTGACCATTTATCAATTGGAGAATGGCTCGATTTCTTATAAATTAGAGAAAGTTCTCTATATATTTTGGAAATGAGGCCTTTATCAAAACCTTTAACTGTAAAAATGTTTTCCCAGTTTATTACTTCCCCTCTAATCTTGTTTGCATTAGTTTTGTTTGTACAAAAGCTTTTTAATTTGGTGTAATCAAAATTTTCTATTTTGTGATCAGTAATGATCTCTAGTTCTCCTTTAGTCACAAATTCTTTCCTCCTCCACAAGTCTGAGAGGTAAACTATCCTATGTTCCTCTAATTTATTTAGGATCTCATTCTTTATGCCTAAACCATGGACCCATATTTGATCTTATGTGGTATTAAGTGTGGGTCCATGTCTAATTTCTGCCATACTAATTTCAAGTTTTCCCAGCAATTTTTTTCAAATAATGAATTCTTATCCCAAAAGTTGGGATCTTTGGGTTTCTCAAGCACTAGATTGCTATAGTTATTGATTATTTTGTCCTGTGAATCTAACCTATTCCACTGATCAAACAGGCTATTTCTTAGCCAATCCAAATGGTTTTGGTGACTGCTGCTTTATAATATAGTTTTAGATCAGGTACAGCTAGGCCACCTTCATTTGATTTTTTTTTTTATTAATTTACCTAAAATTCTCAACATTTTGGTCTTCCATATGAATTTTGTTGTTATTTTTTCTACGTCATTGAAATAGTCTGAATGGTATAGCACTAAATAAATAGATTAGTTTAGGGAATATTGTCATCTTTATTATATTTGCTCAGCCTATCCACAAGCACTGAATGTCTTTCCAATTATTTAAATCTGACTTTATTTTTGTGGCAAGTGTTTTGTAATTTTGCTCATATCATTCCTGACTTTCCTTTGGTAGGTTCCCAAATATTTTATACTATCGACAGTTATTTTGAATAGAATTTCTCTTTGTATCTCTTGCTGTTGGATTTTTCTGGTCATGTATAAAAATGCTGAAGATTTATGTGGATTTATTTTGTGTCCTGCAACTTTGCTAAAGTTATGAATTATTTCTAATTGCTTTTGAATAGAATCTCTGGGGTTCTCTAAGTATACCATGATATCATCTGCAAAGAGTGGTAGTTTGGTTTCCTCATTACCTACTCTAATTCCTTTAATCTCTTTCTCGACTTATTGCCGAGGCTAGCATTTCTAATACAATATTAAACAGTAATGGTGATAGTGGGCAACCTTGTTTCACTTCTGATCTTACTGGGAAAGGTTCCAGTTTATTCCCATTACATATAATGTTTACTGACGGTTTTAAATATATACTCCTGATTATTTTAAGGAATAGTTTATTTGTTCCTATACTCTCAAGTGTTTTTTAGTAGGAATGGATGTTGATTTTGTCAAATGCTTTTCCTGCATCTATTGAGATGATCATATGGTTTTTGTTAATTTGGTTATTGATATAGTTGATTATTCTAATAGTTTTCCTAGTATTGAATCAGCCCTGCATTCCTGGTATAAATCCCACTTGGTCATAGTGTGTTATCCTGGGGATGACTTTCTGTAATCTTTTTGCTAATCTTTTATTTAAGATTTTAGCATCAATATTCATTAGGGAGATTGGTCTATAGTTTTCTTTCTCAGTTTTCAATCTACCTGGTTTAGATATCAGTACCATGTATGTGTCATAAAAGTAATTTGGTAGGACTTCTTCAATCCCTATTTTTAAAAATAGTTTATATAGCATTGGAGTTAATTGTTTTTAAATGTTTGGTAGAATTCACATGTAAATCCATCTGGTCCTGGGGATTTTTTCTTATGGAGTTGGTTAATAACTTGTTCTATTTCTTTTTTTTTCTTTCTTTCTTTTTTTTTTTTTTTTGAAATGGTAATATTTAGACTATTTACTTCTTCCTCTGTTAATCTGGGCAAGCTATATTTTTGAAGGTATTCTTCCATTTCAGTTAAGTTATCTAATTTGTTGGCATAAAGTTGAGCAAAGTAGCTCCTAACTATTGTTCTAATTTCCTCTTCATTAGTGATGAGTTCTCCCTTTTCATTTTTAAGACTAAATGCTTTTCCTCTTTCCTTTTTTAAATCAGATTTACTAAAGGTTTGTCTATTTTGTTGGTTTTTTCATAGAACCAATTCTTAGTTTTATTAATTAATTCAATAGTTTTTTTACTTTCAATTCTATTGATCTGTCCTTTTATTTTTAGAATTTCAAGTTTTGTGTTTGTCTTGGGTTTTTTTTAATTTGTTCTTTTTTTATTTCATTTATTTATTTATTTGTTTGTTTGTTTGTTTGTTTGTTTGTTTGTTTGTTTGTTTTTAGCATTTTTAGTTTTAAGCCCAATTCATTGACCTTCTCTTTCTCTATTTTATGCAAGTAGGCCTCTAGAGATATAAAATTTCCCCTTATTACTGCTTTGGCTGTATCTCACACATTTTGATATGATGTCTCATTATTGTCATTTTCTTGGGTGAAGTTATGAATTATGTCTATGATTTTATGTTTCACCCAATCATTCTTTAGTTTGAGATTATTTAGTTTCCAATTATTTTTTGGACTATTTTCCCCTGGCTTTTTATAGAATGTAATTTTCATTGCATTGTGATCGGTACTATAGCTCCCTTAAAGCATTTGATTTTGAGGTTTTTATGTCTTAATATATGGTCAATTTTTGTATAAGTTCCATGAACTGCTGAGAAGAAAGTGTACTCCTTTCTGTCTTCATTTAATTTTCTCCAAAGATCTATCATATCAAACTTTTCTAGTATTCTACTTACCTCTTTGACTTCTTTCTTATTTATTTTGTGGTTTGATTTATCTAATTCTGAGAGTGCAAGATTGAGATCTCCCACTATTATAGTTTTGCTGTCTATTTCTTTTTGCAGCTCTCAATTTCTCTTTTAAAAATTTAGATGCTGCACCACTTGGTGTGTATATGTTTAATATTGATATTGCTTCATTACCTATGCTACCTTTTAGCAAGATATAGTGCCTTTCCTCATCTCTTTTAATTAGATCAGTTTTTGCTTTTGCTTGACCTGAGATCAGGATGCTTACCCCTGCTTTTTTGGCTTCCCCTGAAGCATAGTAAATTCTGCCCCAACCTTTTACCTTTATTCTATTTCAGGTGTGTTTCCTGTAAACAACATATTGTAGGATTCTGGCTTTCACTCCAGTCTGCTAACTGCTTCCTCCTTATGGGGGAGTTTACTCCATTCACATTTATGGTTAAAATTACTAATTCTGTATTACTTGCCATCATGTTAACCCCTGCTTATGCTTTTCTCCTTTCCTTCCCTCTTCTCCCCTTCCCAGTATTAAACTTGCGAGTACCACTTGAGTCTCACATCTCTTCTTTTTTAGTTTCCCTCCTCCACCTGAGAGTTCCTCCCCCTATTTTACCCCTTTTCCTCACAATTTCTTTATTCCCTTCCACTTAGCTTACCTCTTCCCTTTTCACTTTTTCCCTCCCACTTTTCAGTGAAGTGGAAGGAATTTCACTATAAATGGAATATGTCTATATTTTTCTCTTTAAGCCAGTTCTAATAAGAATATGATACACACTATGTTCATCCCCCTCTATTCTTTCTCTCATTCTTTGCCTCTTCATGAGGTGTAGTTCTACCACTTTACCCTTTTTTCTGGTATAATTTCCTTTCCACCTTTAGTTTCTAGAACAAATTATAATGTGTTATTTATATATCTTTATAACAGAAATATAGTTCTCAATATTTCTTTTTACCTTTTTAGAAATCTCTTGAGTTCTGTATTTGGAGATCAAACTTTTTGTTTAGATCCTTTTTTTTCATCAAGAATAGATGAAATTCATTTATTTCATTGAATGTCTATATTCTTCCCTACAAAAAGATGCTTGTTTTTGCTGGGTAAGCCATTCTTGGCTGCATACCAAGTTCCTTAGCCTTTCAGAATATCATATTTCAAGCCCTTCAATCCTTTAATATGGATGCTGCTAGATCCTGGGTAATTCTTATGGTAACTCCTCCATATTTGAATTGATTTTTTTTTCCATCAGCTTGCAGTATTTTTTCCTTCATCTGATGGTTCTGGAGTTTGGCCACTATATCTCTTGGCGTTTTGATTTTAGGGTCCTTTTCAGTAGGTGATTGATGAATCCTTTCAATGTCTATTTTACCCTCTGTTTCTAAAACATCTGGGCAATTCTCTTTGACAATTTCCTAGAAAATAGTGTCCAGGCTCTTTTTTTCATCATATTTTTCAGGGAGTTCAATTATTCTCAGATTGTCTCTCCTGGATCTATTTTCCAGGTCTGTTGTCTTCACAAGAAGATATTTGACATTTTTTTTCATTGTTTAATTTTATTTGTTTGTTTGTTTTTGATTTTGCTTGACTGATTCTTGGTGTCTCCTCGAGTCATTCAATTCCATTTGTTCAATTCTGATTTTCAATGATATATTTTCTTCAATCACTTTTTTATATCTTTTTCTAATTGTCCAAGTGAGTTTTTAAGTGAATTGTTTTGTTCTATGGAATTCTTTTCCATTTCGTCAATTTTATTTTTTAGAGAGCTATTTTCTTTTTCCAACTCACTAATTTGTTTTTCAAGTATTTGATTTCTTTTTTTTTTTTTATTTTTTTTTCTGGGAAATATTTTTTTTAATTTATAATTTTTTTCACAGTTGCATGAGTCATTTTTTTTTTATAATATTATCCCTTGTAATCATTTTTCCAAATTATCCCCTCCCTCCCTCTACTTCCTCCCTTTGATGACAGGCTATCCCATACATTTTACATATGTTACAATATAACCTAGATATAATATATGTGTGTAAATACCATTTTCTTGTTGCACATTAAGTATTAGATTCCGAAGGTATAAGTAACCTGAGTAGATAGACAGTAGTGCTAACAATTTATATTCACTTCCCAGTATTCCTTCTCTGGGTGTAGTTATTTCTGTCCATCATTGATCAGCTGGAAGTGAGTTGGATCTTCTTTATGTTGAAGATATCCACTTCCATCA
Source organism: Sminthopsis crassicaudata (assembly GCF_048593235.1). Lineage (NCBI taxonomy): Eukaryota > Metazoa > Chordata > Mammalia > Dasyuromorphia > Dasyuridae > Sminthopsis > Sminthopsis crassicaudata. The sequence goes on along the minus strand of NC_133619.1, from coordinate 265,209,891 downwards.
GAATACATCTTCATACAGTATTGTTGTTGAAGTGTACAACTGGTTCTATTCATTTCACTCAGCATCAGTTGATGTAAGTCTCTCCAAGCCTCTCTGTATTCCTCCTGCTGATCATTTCTTACAGAGCAATAATATTCCATAAGCTTCATATACCATAACTTACCCAACCATTCTCCAATTGATGGACGTCCATTCATCTTCCAGTTTCTAGCTACTACAAAAAGAGCTGCCACAAACATTTTGGCACATACAGGTCCCTTTCTGCTCTTTAGTATTTCTTTGGGATATAAGCCCAATAGCAGCAATGCTGGATCAAAGGGTATGCACAGTTTGATAACTTTTTGGGCATAGTTCCAAATTGCTCTCCAGAATGGCTGGATTCTTTCATAACTCCACCAACAATGGATTAGTGTCCCAGTTTTCCCACATCCCCTCCAACATTCATCATTATTTGTTCCTGTCATCTTAGCCAAGCTGACAGGTGTGTAGTGGTATCTCAGAGTTGTCTTATTTGCATTTCTCTGATCAATAGTGATTTGGAACACTCTTTCATATGAGTGGATATAGTTTCAATTTCATCATCTGAGAATTGTCTGTTCATATCCTTTGACCATTTATCAATTGGAGAATGGTTTGATGTCTTATAAATTAGGGTCAGTTCTCTATATATTTTGGAAATGAGACATTTATCAGAACCTTTAACTATAAAAATATTTTCCCAATTTGTTACTTCCCTTCTAATCTTGTTTGCATTAGTATTGTTTGTCCAGAAACTTTTTAGTTTGATGTAATCAAAATCTTCTATTTTGTGATCAATAATGATCTCTAGTTCTCCTCTAGTCATAAAGTCCTTCCTCCTTCACAGGTCTGAGAGGTAGACTATTCTCTATTTCTCTAATCTATTTATTATCTCATTCTTTATGCCTAAGTCATGGACCCATTTTGATCTTATCTTGGTATATGGTGTTAAGTGTGGATCCATATCTAATTTCTGCCATACTAATTTCCAGTTTTCCCAACAGTTTTTTCCAAATAATGAATTTTTATCCCTAATGTTGGTGTCTTTGGGTAAGTATTTGATTTCTTTATCCACTCTATCTTTAAATGAGTGGGATGACTTATTCAGACTCTCTTGCCAAGCTTTCCTTTCCTTTTCCCATTTTGCTTCTAGCTCTCTTATGAGAGCCTTTTTGATTTCTTTTATGACAGTTTTGTGTATTAAGGAGCAGATCATATCCTCCTTTGGGATTCCTCTGGAGACAATCTATTTTTAGTCTCCTCAGGGCTTAAAGTCTGCTTTCTGTCCATATAGAAGCTATCAATTGTTAGAGTCCTTTTAAATTTTTTGCTCATTTTGTCAGAACAGAATGAAAGAAAACAAACTAATAAGAAAAACAAATGGTCTAGTTTTTTTTTTTTTTTTTTTTTGGGGGGGGGAGGGAGAAATCTGGCTGGATGGTGTTACCAGGCTTCCTCTACAGACAGCAGGAAACAGCAGGTAGGCATTAGCAGGACAGCAATGGCTGCATTGTGTCTGCATTCTGAGACTCTGAGGCTCTAAGAACATGCTTAGTCACTCCAGGTATGGGTGGCCAGGTCCTGAGAGATGCTAGCTTTTTTTGGGTTTTAATCTTTACCTCTTATGTTTACAGCTTCTCTGTTGATCCTGGCTTGCTTCCAAGACAGAATATCCACACTGTGGTAAAGGTCATTGCCCAGAAATGGCAGAGATCGCACCCTTCCCCCTTCCAGTCTGTGCAGTGTGAGCTGCCTTCCAAGCTCTCGCTGCTTGCTTTCAATCTGCGCCTGATCTGTTCGCCCCTGCCCCCTGAGCAAAAACAGACCTTTTCTGGAGAATTTCAAGGATGTCTTCTGTTGGTAATTATTTGTGGGTTCTTTCCTGGTCAAGCACTAATTCCAAGGCTTGTCATGAAATAAATTCTGAGAGAAAATGCAGAGCTGAAGCAGATGTCCTGGGTCCTTCAGAATCCTTGGTCTTTAGGTGGAGAAATGAAGGAGGCAAGAGACCCGCTTTGTGGCTGGTCAAAGATGAAGTCTGGACTTTGGAGTCTAGAGCCTGAAGTCTTCTCTGGTTTAGAGGACTGCAGCCAAGAGAGCTCTGTGTCCCTCACTCAGCCATTAAATCCTTCAGTATAATTACTTCACTTCATCACATTGAGCATGCTGCAACCATACGTACTATACTATGATTCAAGTATACCTTTTCAGAGTTCTGTCCCACTACATAAATTGATGAAAAATGATGAAATATGATGAAATTAAAGAAAAAGCCATTAAATGGTAGGAAAATGAGTGTTCTAGCAAAAGAAAAAAAAGGAGGTAAAATAGGTTAAATTAGATCACATGAAGAGGCACAAAAGACCTATTTCAATAGAGCAAAAGAAGGTGGATGAACATTGTCTGAAGCATAGTCTCATCAGCTTGGGCTTGAACCTGGAAATAACATATCTACTCAGTTGGATATAGAAATTCATTTTGCCATACAAAGAAGTAGGAGGAGAAAGAGGAAAGAATAAAAATGGGCTGGATAGAAAGGAAAGCAGAAATACTAGGAGAAAGATAAAAGAAGATAAAAGGGGTGATAGAATAGAGAACAGGTTGAGGGAGAAATGGATCAGAAACAAAACACTACTGAGGAGGGACAGGGTGAAAAGAGGATGGAGGGAAATACACAGCTAGTAATCATAACTATGAATGTGAATGGGATAAACTCTCATAAAATGGAAGCAGATTGATGAGAAACTTAAAAAGCAGATGAAACAAAAGCAAAAATAGATTTAATGAAAAGATAAGAAGGGAAACTACAACTTCTTAAAGGCAATAAGATAGTATCAATACTAAATGTATATGCACCAAATGGTACAACATCCATATTCTTTTTTTTTTTTTTTTTTTTTTTTTTTTTTTTTTTTACTAAACCTTCTTATTTTCAAAACAGATACATGGATAATTTTTCCAACAATGACCCTTGCAAAATTTTGTGTTCCAAATTTCCCTTTTCTTCCCCCCTTCCTAAAATGATATAATCCAATATATGTTAAACATGTTAAAATATATGTTAAATCTAATACATGTATACACATTTATACAATTATCATGCTGCACAAGAAAAATCAGATCAATAAGAAAAAATGAGAAAGAAAACAAAAAGATTGAAAATGTTAAATTATGTTCCACACTCAGTTCCCACAGTTCTCTCTTTGTGTGTAGATGGCTCTTTTCATCACAAGATTCTTGGAAGTACTTTCAATCATCTCCATCATCATCAATGAAGAATTGATCTTCATATAATCTTGTTACCACAACATTTAAATTCTTTAAAAAGTTAAGCCAGGAAGAAATAGAGATCAAACTTTACTAATAGGGGACCTCAACTTCCCCCTCTCAGAAAAAAATTAAAGTAATAATAGAAAGCTGTTTTGTCCAACTGTATGTCAACGAATCTGACAATATAATTGATATGGATGTATATTTATGTTAAAAAATGGAAATTGCCTAGATTAATAGAAGAGGAAATTGAATAAGCCATCAGTGAACTCCCTAAGGAAAAAAAAGTCTCTGAAGTCTGATGAATTTAAAATGGAATTCTACCAAACATTTAAAGAATAATTAATTCCAATACTATGTGAATTATTTGGAAAAATAGACAAAGAAGGAATCCTGCCAAATTTCTTCTATGACATAAATATGGTGCTGATATCTAAACCAGGAAGAGGCAAATAAAGAAAGAAAATTACAAAACAATCTCCCTAATGAATATTGATGCAAAAATTTTAGCTAAAATATTAGCAAAAAATTACAATTTATAAGCAAGATAATACACTATGATGAAATGGGATTTATACCAGGAATTCAGGACTGGTTCAGTATAAGGAAAACTATTGGCATAGTTGACCATATCAATAGCAAAACTAGTAGAAATGAAATAATAATTTCAATAGATGCAGAAAAAGCTTTTGACAAAATACAGCACCATTCCTATTAAAAAGACACTAGAGGTCATAGAAATTAATTGAGTTTTCCTTAAAATAATAAACAACATCTATCTAAAACATCAGCAAGTATTATTTGTAATGGGAGAAGCTAAATGCATTCCCCAAAAGACCAGAGGTGAAACAATGATGCTCATTATCAGCAATATTAATCAATATTGTACTAGAAATGGTGCCTCTAGTAATAAGAAAAGAAAAAAGAAATTATAATAAGCAAGGGAATGATAAAACTATTACTTCCTGCAGATGATATGATGGTATACTTAGAGTATCCTAGAGAATCATCCAAAAACTTAATTGGAATAATTAATAGATTTACCAAAGTTGCAGGATATAAAACAATCCCATACAAATCATCAGCATTTCTATATTTTACTAATTAAGTCAAAGAACAAGAGGTAGAAAAAGAAATTTCATTGAGAATAATTGTAGACAAAATAAAATATTTTGGTGTTTTTTTGGCAAGACAAACCTAGAAACTATATGAATACAATTACAAATAAAGTCAGGACTAAACAACAGGAAAATTGTCAATTATTCAAAGGTAGCTCGAACTAATATAATAAAAATGACATTTTTGACTTCAATTAATTTACATGTTCAGTGTTTTATCAATGAAACTCTCCCAAAATATTTTATAGTCAAAATGGGTACATGATTTAAACATAAAAGATGGTATCATAAGCAGATTAGAGAGGAAGATCTTTGGAGAAGGGAGGAATTTATGACTAAAAAAGAAGTAGAGAACATTGTGAAATGCAAAATGGGCAACTCTCATTACATTATATTAAAAGAAAAAAAGTTTTGCACAAACAAAATCAATGCAGCCAACATTAAGAGGAAATCAGAAAGCTAAGACATTTTTTACAGATACTTTTTTTTGATAAAGCCTTATTTCTAAAATATACAAATAAATGTGACAAATTTATAAGAATATGAGTCCTTTACTAATTGATAAATGATAAAAGGATATGAACAGATAATTTTCAGATAAAGAAATTATTCATCTATAGCTATTGAAAAAAAATTAAACCACTATTGATTAGAGAAATGCAAATTAAAACAACCCTGAAGTACAACCTCACACCTTTCAATTTGACAGAAAAAGATAATGAGAACCCTAATAATGGGAAAACCTATACACTAATGCATTGTTACAGGAGTTGTGAAATGATCTGACTATTCTAGAGAGCAATTTGGAACTATGTCTAAAATGCTATAAGCTGTGCATAACCTTTGATTGCCACTTACTGGGTCTACATCCCAAAGGAATCATTAAATAAGGAAAAAGAACTCATATATGCAAAAATATTTGTAGCAGCTCTTTTTATGGTGGCAAAGAATTGCCATCAATTGGAGAATAGCTGAATAAATTATGTTTTATGAAAGTAATGAAATATTTTTTGTTCTATAAAAAGTGATGAACAGGCTGATTTTAGAAAGGCTAGGAAAGATTTACATGAATTAATGCTCCTCAAGTTCAAATTCAAGAGTATAGTGAACTATGCAGGATGCAAGCCCAATGAAATAGGCAAACTGGAATTAATATACAAATAACCTTTGACCAACTAGCAGGTAAAGGTCAGTATTCAGATACTTCAGCACAGATTAATTACCCCATAGCAGCATATAAGCCAATTGCTGCTGCTATAAAAGCATGGGACTCCCTCCCAGGATAAAAAGATTGAGGGGAAGCCTTCATAAAAATAAAGCAACATCCAAATGAACATTTTGCTGATTTTGTGGGATGTCTGCAAATAGCTGCCATATGAACAATTGGAGAAAATGCAGCAACAGGAATAATGATCATACAACTTTTTAGAGAAAATGCTAATGAGGTTTGAAGAAGAATTATATGGGGACTACACAAGGATGTTCCTTTAGAGGAGATCACAAGACGTTGTGCCACAGTGGGCACAAATGCCTTTTATACCCAAGCTATGATGCAGAACATGAGGATATGGGGTCCCTTGTGGCAAGAGTCTTCCAGAAAGACTCCTTGATGCTTTCAGCGTGGTAAAGTAAGCATCTGAAAGCTCAATGTTGGCATAAAGATAGAGTGAGAAGCCAGGGTGAGAGAATAATACTCAAAACCCCATGCAATAAGGGCTTCCACTGGGCTTCAGACTGTAGATTGACCTAGGGAAATGAAAGGTGGGGCCCAGCTCGAAGACATTAAACAAAAAAACAGGTGGGGCAGAATGGCAGTCCAGGTTACCCCCAGAGAGTCTTTAGAAGTTCAGATCTCTGATATGACCAATCACCAGAGAAGCAATCAAATTGGAGAAAGGGATCACAATTGGGGCCAATACAGCCTTTTTAACCAGACAGAAGGGCAGTATCCAGTGTTAGCTTATCTTTTCTTTGGTCTCAATACTCAGATAAGCCAATCTTCTGTCTTGGCCCAGCTAGTTGTCCTATACTTTGGGAGGCTTGCCTAGAAGTAAACATCAAAGAAGTGCTGCTGAAAGTAGATTCTAGTGAACCCCTAGCAGAAGAATCTGAAAGAAGGCAGAAAGTCTGATACTGGAGTGCCCCCAGAAATATCAATGGCTATGTGATCCATTCTGAGATGAAAGAAGCTGCACCCCCAGTCCTGCCTCTGGAAGTGATAAAGCAGTGATGGAATTTTATCCTCTGTCTCTCCTGGATTATATCATTATACTATGAAGGTAAATACACTATTAGTCCATTGAAAGCATGATATTTCTTTACTTTTCTTCTCTTTTTTAATTTAATTTAATTTTATTTATTTATTTTTTTTAGATTATAGTGGCCAAATTTACCTTTCAGGAAGAAGATATACCAGATGAAAGACACTAGCTTAGTGCAGAAGAGCATCTGGACCAGGGCTCATAGAGGTCAATTTCAATCCTTTGAGAACTCCTGACCAATAATCAGTTCCAGGACCCTCCCACAGAAGATAACCCTGATGGGAATTGGAATAAAGGTGAAGATGTGAGTAAAGATTGGGACTAAGACTAGAGCATCCAGAATCCCAGTGATATATTATACAATTATGTTTATGATTTTTTTTTGGTTGAAATTAATGGTTTTCTAAAGAAAAAAGGAAAGTAAATGCTTCAGACATTTTCAAAGGGCTAGCATTTAGCTTTATCAATCCAATATTATTTTATTAGTTTCAGTTTTACTACTTTATAGCTTTTAAAATTTCCTCTTTTATGGTTATTTTGGATTTGCCTATTTTCTAATTAAAAGATTTCATGTTCATTTCATTGCTATTTTTTCAATTTTATTAGTTTTGAGTATGTTTCTTTTGATAATTTAAAACTTCCTGAATTTTCACTTTTGTGATTTCATATTGTTCACTTTTGTTTATTCTACCTATATTTTTGTCTGGAAAATGAAATAGAATAATGAGAGAGCCAAACTGAAGCCAGGTAGCCCTGGTCTTACCTCTGGCATATATTATCTATGTGACCTTAAATAAATTAAGCTTTCTAGGCTGCTTTTATTTATTTATTTATTTTCTAATTAATTAATTAATTTATTTATTATACTTTTATTTACCAGATATATTCATGGGTAATTTTACCGTATTGACAATTGCCAAACCTTTCCCCTCTTTCCCTCCCTCCCCCCCTACCCATGGCAGGTTGACCAATACATGTTAAATATGTTAAAGTATAAATTAAATACAACATATGTATACATGTCCAAACAGTTGTTTTGCTGTACAAAAAACATTGGACTTTGAAATAGTGTACAATTAGCCTGTGAAGGAAATGCAGGTGGACAAAAATAGAGGGATTGGGAATTCTATGTAGTAGTTCAAAGTCACATCTCAGAGTTATTTCTCTGAGTGTAGCTGGTTCACTTCATTACTGCTCTACTAGAATTGATTTGGTTCATCTCATTGTTGAAGATGGCCACATCCATCAGAATTGATCATCGTATAGTATTGTTGTTGAAGTATAATGGTTTCTTGGTCCTGCTCATTTCACTTATCATCAGTTCATATAAGTCTCTCCAGGCCTTTCTGAAATTATCCTGTTGGTCATTATTTACAGAACAATAATATTCCATAATATCCATGTACCACAATTTATTTAGCCATTCTCTAATTGATGGGCATCCACTAAGTTTCCAGTTTCTGGCCACTACAGAGAGGGCTACCACAAACATTCTTGCACATATAGGTCCCTTTCCCTTCTTTAAAATCTCTTTGGGATATAAGCCCAGCAATAACACTGCTACATCAAAGGGTATGCATAGTTTGATAACTTTTTGAGCATAGTTCCAAATTGCTCTCCAAAATGTCTGTATGTATTCACAATTCCACCAACAATGTATTAGTGTCCCTGTTTTCCCACATCCCCTCCAATATTGTGCATTATCTTTCCCTGTCATTCTAGCCAATCTGACAGGTGTGTAGTGGTATCTTAGGGTTGTCTTAATTTGCATTTCTCTGATTAATAATGACTTGGAGCATCTTTTATATGGCTAGAAATAGTTTCATTTTCTTCATCTGAGAATTGTCTGTTTATATCCTTTGACTATTTATCAATTGGAGAATGGCTTGATTTCTTAAAAATTAGAGTCAATTCTCAATGTATTTTGGAAATAATGTCTTTATCAAAACCTTTAACTGTAAAAATGTTTTCCCAGTTTATTGTTTCCCTTCTAATCTTATCTTAGTTTTGTTTGTACAAAAACTTTTCAATTTGATATAATCAAAGTTTTCTATTTTGTGATCAATAATGATCTCTAGTTTTTCTTTGGGCATAAATTCCTTCCTTTTCCACAGGTCTGAGACGTAAACTATCCTATGTTCCTCTAATTTATTTATAATCTCATTCTTTATGCCTAGGTCATGAACCCATTTTGACATGATTTTGGTGTATGGTGTTAAGTGTGGATCAATGCCTAGTTTATGCCATATTAATTTCCAATTTTCCCAGCAAGTTTTGTCAAACATTGAGTTCTTATCCCAAAATCTGGGGTCCTTGGGTTATTAAACACTAGATTATTAAAGTTATTGATTATTTTGTCCATTGAATCTAACCTATTCGACTGATCAACTAGGCTATTTCTTAGCCAATGCCAAATGGTTTTAGTAACCGCTGCTTTATAATATAATTTTAGATCTGGTACAGCTAGGCCACGTTTATTTGATTTTTTTTTTTCATTAATTCCCTTGAAATTCTTGACCTTTTTGTTTTTCCATATGAACTTTGTTGTTATTTTTTCTAGGTCATTAAAATAGTTTTTTGGGAGTCGGATTGGTACAGTGCTAAATAAATATATTAGTTTAGGTAGTATTGCCATCTTTATTATATTAGCTCACTCTATGCAAGAGCATTTAATATTTTTCCAATTGGGTGGCTCAGACTTAATTTGTGTGGAAAGTGTTTTGTAGTTTTTCTCATATAATTTCTGATTTTTCCTTGGCAGATAGATCCCCAAATATTTTATACTATCACTAGTTACTTTAAATGGATTTTCTCTCTGTAACTCTAATTGTTGGATTTTGTTAGTGACATATAAGAATACTGATTATTTATGTGGGTTTATTTTGTATCCAGAAACTTTGCTAAAGGTGTGGATTATTTCCAATAGCTTTGTAGTAGAATCTTTGGGGTTCTCTGAGTATACCATCATATCATCAGCAAAGAGTGATAATTTGGTTTTCTCATTACCTACTCTAATTCCTTTAATCTCTTCCTCCACTCTTATTTCCAAAGCAAACATTTCTAATACAATACTGAATAGTAATGGTGATAGTGGGCAACCTTGTTTCACTCCTCATCTTATTGGGAATGGTTACAGTTTATCCCCATTACATATGATGCTTACTGATGGTTTTAAATAGATGCTACTGATTATTTTAAGGAAAAGTCCATTTATTCCTGTACTCTCAACTGTTTTTAATAGGAATGTTTGTTAATTTGGTTATTAATATGGCCAATTATACTGATAGTTTTCCTAATATAGAACCAGCCCTGCATTCCTGGTATAAATCCAATTTGGTCATAGTATATTATCCTGGGGATGATTTTCTGTAGTCTTTTTGCTAATATCTTATTTAAGATTTAAGATATTAGGGAGATTGGTCTATAATTTTCTTTCTCTGTTTTCAACCTACCTGGTTTGGGTATCAGTACCATGTCTGTGTCATAAAAGGAATTTGGTAGGACCCCTTCATTCCCTTTTTTTTTCAAATAGTTTATATAGTATTGGGGCTAATTGTTCTTTGAATGTTTAGTAGAATTCACATGTAAATCCACTCTGTCCTGGAGATTTTTTCTTAGGGAGTTGATTAATAGCTTATGATATTTCTTTTTCTAAAATGGGATTATTTAAGCAATTTACTTCCTCCTCTGTTAATCTGCGAAGCCTTTATTTTTGGAGGTAGACATCTATTTCATTTAGGTTATCAAATTTATTGGCATAAAGTTGGCAGAGTAACTCCTTATTACTTCTCAAATTTCCTCTTCATTAGTGGAAAGTTTCCCCTTTTCATTTTTAAGATTAACAATTTGATTTCCCTCTCTCCTTTTTCTGATCAGATTTACCAAAGGTTTATCTATTTTATTGTTTTTTTTTCATAAAACCAACTCTTAGTTTTATTAATTCAATAGGTTTTTTTTTACTTTCAGTATTATTAATTTCTCTTTTTAATTTTAGAATTTCAAGTTTAATATTTGATTGTGGGTTTTTAATTTGGTCTTTTCCTAGCTTTTTAAGTTGCAAGCCCATTTCATTGATGTTCTCTTTCTCTATTTTTATTCAAGTAAGCCTCTAAAGATATAAAATTTCCCCTTATTACTGCTTTAGCTGCATACCACATCCACATATGATGTCTCATCATTGTCATTATCTTGAGTGAAATTACTAATTTTGTCTATAATTTGCTGTTTCACCCAATCATTGTTTAAAATGAGATTATTTTGTTTCCAATTACTTTTTGATCTATTTACTCCTAACTTTTTGTTGAATGTAGTTTTTATTGCTTGTGATCTGAAGAGAAAGCATTTACTATTTCTACCTTCCTGCATTTAATTTTGAGATCTTTTTGTCCTAATATGTGGTCAATTTTTGTATAGGTTCCATAAACAGCTGAGAAGAAAGTATACTCCTTTCTGTCACCATTCAGTTTTCTCCAAAGATGGAGAAATTATACCTAATTTTTCTAATATTCTATTTACCTTTTAAATTTCTTTCTTATTTGTTTTGTGGTTTGATTTATCTAATTCTGAGAGTGCAAGGTTGAGATGTCTTACTATTATAGTTTTGTTGTCTATTTCTTCTTGCAACTCTCTTAACTTCTCCTTTAGGAAATTAGATGCTATACCACTTGGTGCATATATATTTAGTAAAGATATTGCTTCATTGTTTATGCTTCCCTTTAGCAAGATATAGTTTCCTTCCTTATCTCTTTTGATTAGATTAATTTTTGCTTTTACTTGATCTGAGATAAGGATGGCTACTTGACTCCACTTGAAGCATAATAGATTGTGCTCCACCCTTTTACCTTTACTCTGTATGTATTTCCCTGCTTTATATGTGTTTCCTGTAAACAACATATTGTAGGATTCTGACTTTTGATTCAGTCTTCTATTTGCCTCCACTTAATGGGAGAGTTCATCCCATTCATATCTACAGTTAAAATTACTAATTCAGTATTTCCTGCTATCATATTATCCCCAGATTATGCTTTTTTCCCTTCCCCCTGAACCTCTTCCTCAGTATTAACCTTATGGGCCCCACTTGCATCACGCAGCCCTCGATCTTTAGTATCCCTCCCTCCTTCCTTTAAATCCCTTTCCCTTTCTTGTACCCTTCCCTTATTAGTCTTTTCCGTTTCCCTTTTCCTCTCCCCCTTTTTAATGAAGTGAGAGGGAATTCTCTGTAAAACAAATATGTTAATTATTTTCTCTTTGAGCCAATTCTGATGAGAGTAAGATTCACACAATGTTCTTCCCCCTCTCTAACTTCCCTCATATATGATAGGTTTTCTTTGCCTCTTCGTGGGATGTAGTTTCCCTCTTTTTATCTCCCCTTTCCCTTTTCCTGACACTATCCTCTTTCCATTTCTACTTCCCTTTTTATGTTATATCGGTAAAATCAAATTATACATATAGTCTTAATGTATATCCACCACAGAAATACTATTCTCAAGAGTTCCCTTTACCTTTTTCTGCTTCTCTTGAGTCCTGTGGTTGGAGATCAAAATTTTTGTTTAAATCTGGCTTATTCCTTAGAAACATATGGAATTCATCTGTTTTCATTAAATGTCCATCTTCTTCCATGGAAGAAAATGCTCAGTTTAGCTGGGTAGTTTATTCTTGGCTACATTCCAAGTTATTTTGCCTTTCCAAATATCAGATTCCAGACCCTTTGATCCTTCAATGTAGAAGCAGAAAGATTTTGAGTGACCCTTATTGTGGCACCTTGGTATTTGAATTGCTTTGTTTTTTGCCTGGCTGCTTGTAATATGTTTTCCTTAGTCTGATTGTTCTGAAATTTGGCACACAATGTTTCGTGAAGGTTTTTTTTTTTTTTTTTAGGATCTTTTTCAGAAGGTGTTCCATGAATTCTTTCAATGTCTATTTTACCTTCTGGTTCTATTACCTCTGGGCAGTTCTCTTTGATGATTTCCTGTAAAATAGTCTCGGCTTTTGTTTTCAATCATAATTTTCAGGAAGTCCTATAATCCTCAGATTATCTCTCCCAGATCTATTTTCCAGCTTTGTCATTTTTCCAAGTAGATATTTGACATTTTTCTCCAGTTTTTCATTTTTTTTGGTTTTGCTTGACTGATTCTTGGTGTCTCAATGAATCATTCATTTCTATTTGTTCAGTTCTGATTTTTAATGAGTAATTTTCTTCATTAGCTTTTTTCCCTTTGTTTTTGTATATGTCCAATTGAGTTTTTAAATGAGTTGTTTTGCTCTGTGGAATTTTTTTTTCCATTTCACTAAATTTGTTTTTTAGTGAGTTATTTTCTTTTCCCAATTCACAAAGACTACTTTCTTGGGAATTCCTTGTCTTTTCCAATTCACAGATCCTACTTTCCTATGATTTCTTTACCTTTTCCAATTCAGTAATTCTGTTTCCCTGCACTTCCTGTGGATTCTTTACCTTTTCCAATTCACATTTCAGGAGGTTGTTACTCTCTTGCATAGCTTCTCTTTCCTTTCTCCATTTTTCTTCTAACTCTCCTTTGAGATTTTTAATAGTCTCTTCTAGGAGAGCATTATTTGGGATATTGTCTGGAGGAAGTTTGCTATTAGTCTCCTCGGGGTTGGAAACTCTCTCTCTTTCTGTATAGAAGTTATCAATCATTCTCTTGATTTTTTTTACTCATTTTTTTAAAGCCTTTGGCTTTAGAGTCTGCCTTCAGGGCAAGGAGGTTACTAGGTTCCTCTGAAGAGAAAGGATGAGTATATGGACAGTAACTGTCCTCTCAATGGGCTGCAAGAAGTGGCTGAGCTGTGGGAGTGCTCTGGGAGTGCTCTGGGAAGAGTTCCACACAGAAATGACTAGGCCTGGGTATCAAGAGCCAGGTTGTGTAAGTGCCCTGCAAGGAGCCCCACTGTGAGGATTAGTGACTGCCTTGGGGCTAGAGGTTAAGCAGCAAAAGTATCAGTGCCTCCCTTCTCCCCCCCTCCCCTCTGCCACAAACACCTGTCATGCTATTGCTTACAGCACTGGAAGTGTCTCTGACTGGAGAGCACAGTCAACCTGGGGAAGTTCCACTAACCCAGGCCAAGCCCCACCCTGCTGTGCAGGTTTGTGACTGCTCCCCAATAAGAGCCCCTAGCTGCAGAATGCTGCAAAGAGTTCTGCGCTGAGTCATTTCTGGTCCTGGGTGGGCACAGCCAGATCCTGTTAGGTTCTGGCATCCCTCAGAGTACCCTCTACCCTAGGTTCCAATTTCTCTTCTGGTCTACTATGCTGAACCCAAAGCAAAGCAGTTCAAGCTATGGCAGAGAGCTCTATGTAAACCTTCCAACTGCAGAGGCCATCCCTGCTCCTGGGAAAGAAGATACAAAAGCCCACTGAGGAAAATAATTCCTTAAAAAGTAGAATTGAGCAAATGGAAGCTAGTGATTTCATGAGATATCAAGATATGTTAGGTTCTTACTAAGTGCTAATGAGATAATGAGATATTAGGTTCTTACTAAGTGCTAAGAAAGTACTTAACAATTCTCTAGTTCACACCTTGGTTCTGTCCTTTAAGGGGAGTTTACCCCTTTGAACTTCTGAGGAGGACTTTACATATGAAAAGGAGTTTACCCAACCTTTAAAAGGAGCAAGTTGATTGGTTAAAGTAATTTTCCCATAAGCCCTTGAGTTCTTACACACCCCTTCTCTGGGAGGATAAAAGAGACAACATTGGGCCTGGAGGAGGAGCCTACTTTAGACCAGAGTTGGGATGGCTCTCTACAGGAAGAAGAGTCTGGCCAGGAGATTGAGTTGAGACAGCTGATCTCCTTCCAGAGAGTGATCGGCAGTTTCTGGAGACAACAGGACATTACATTTTGGCGCCCAACACTGGGCACCAAACAATTGCCACAGGTAACCCTAGAGAACTTCTAAATTTAGTTCTCTATACCATTAATTTTCTAATTTTTGACAAAGATACACTGGCTCTGGCAGACAGGTTTTATAACCTACCAGAAGGGCAGTGTCCAGTGTGAGCAGTTCCACTGTCCTTAGATAATCGCCAGGTGATGTGGAGAGACCCAGAAAGTGGTGAATGGAAGGGACCAGATAGGTTAATTGCTTGGAGGAGAGGGTTTGCTTGTATTTCTTCAGATGGAGAAGGAATCAGATGGGTGCCAATGAGTCATATTTTCCTTGTCCATCAGAGAGAGACAAAAAAAAGAGAAAGACCTCAAAACAAAGGAGAAAATCTAAAAAAATCTGACACTGAAAGAGCATGGCTAATAAGAAGACTGTTAAAGAACTTTGAAACCAGCAGGAATCATTGGATTTCCTAATACAAGATGAGACTAATGGACAATGGACTTATGGACATTTATAAATTCTCAATTTATGATTATTTGATCATGTTATTTGTTACACACTTCTAGCATGTGTTATGTTACTATGTTACTATGTGTTTATGTAATTTATGTAATTATGTGTAATACCTCCCATATTCATGGATTTATGTTCCAAGGTCATGACCACCCTAAATTCTAAATCAAAAGAAAGGGGGAGATGTTAGGTTCTTACTAAGTGCTAATGAGATAATGAGATGTTAGGTTCTTACTAAGTGCTAAGTCGATACTTAACAATTCTCTAGTTTACACCTTTGGTTCTGGCCTTTAAGGGGAGTTTACCCCTTTGAACTTCTGAGGAGGAGTTTACATATGAAAAGGAATTTACACAACCTTTAAAAGGAGTTTACACCTTTAAAGGAGTTAACATCTTTAAAAGAGCTTGCTCATTGGTTATGTAAGGAGTTCCCACAAGCCCATGGAGTACCCACAAGCCCATTCTCTGGGAAGATAAAAGGATCCAAGACTCAGTGGGGAGAGTCAATCTGGAATGAGTCTGGATTGGGTCAAGGAAAAGACTTCCTGTGGATTCGCAAGTCCAGCAGATTCACAAGTCTAAAGGAAAAGCCTGCTCATGGACTTTTGGGAAATTTACATCTAGCATTGAATTCTGGAAACCCACAATCCCACACTCTTGGAGGCAGAGTCTGATTCATTCCCATGTCTATCTTCGTGCTGGCTGGAGGCTTTGGATTCAGAGGGAGCTAGTGACTAAAGCTGGCTGGAGACATTCTGAAAAGAAAAGATTCAAGACTTTGAAGGACAATACAAGATCTGTACTTTAACTCCTGGCTGCATTTTGGGGATTACTTGTATAGGAACTAAAACTAAGGCTGCCTCTCCAGAAGCTCCCCAAGATATCTCCTCCCAGAGAACGATTATGATCTAAAAAGAAACAGAACATTACATTTTGGTGCCCAATGTGGGGCAAGGACTTTTGCTTATCCTGACTCTGGCTGATTCTGAGCCCTTTAGGGAGCTAGCCCAGACTTTGCAGTTTTCCATAGCAAAACACTTTTGAAGAGGAACAGGATGACAGGCAAGAGAGAATAAATGGCAGGAAATACAACTAGCAATAGTAATTGTAAAAAAAAATCAAGGAAAGTTTCTCTGATGAATATTATTGTTCTCTGGGAAATAATGAGCAGGATGCTCTGAGAGAAAAGAAAAAAACCTGCAAAATCCTCTATGAACAAAGTGAAATGTACTATATACAAAGTAATTGCAATGTTCTGAGATGACCAGTTGTAAATGACTATTATTCTCAGTAGTACAATGGATAGCATATGGGAGAGACATTTAAAAATATGAGCAGATCAAAAATTAGAAGAGTGGGCAAGAGGACAGGGAAGGAATTGCTAGAGGGAAGATAATAGATTAATATGGAGGGCAAGGAGAAAAAACATGGAAAGGCTTGCATAAAATAATGAAAAATAAAATTAATTTTGAGTGTGTTATGTGTGGGGTGGTTAATTGTAGCCTTTTCTAAAACAAGGTGGGAAGGGAAAAAGAAAAAAAATTAACGCTTAATAGAATAAAAGAAAACATGGGAGGAAGCACAGAAAAGCTGGATAGCTTTGAAACAACGAATAGTATTTATTACATAATTTTTGGGTTTTTGACAGTAAACAGTCTGAAATGAAAACTCATGGTTTTATATATTTAATTCTCTATGTTCTGCTATACACATGGAAATGTCATTTTTTCTCATTTTGTACATTAGTTCAAAATAAAATTTAAAACAGTGTGTGTGTGTGTGTGTGTGTGTGTGTATGTGTGTGTGTGTGTTTCTTAGTATAGTCATTCTTTAGAATGACTAATTATGGGTAGGGGAAATGATAACTCAGTAAGGAAGAAGTTTCTTATTATTATCTGTCATTGTCTCCTTCCCTCTACTTTTAAAATTTGCATTTCCAAGTATCCTTTAATAAGTTATGTTACCAAGTCACAGAATAGCAGAATCTTAAATCTATGATGAAATACAGATGCCACCTATCCCAATCTATAGCTTAACATGAATCTATTGTTGAATATCACAAATAAGTGGTAATCCAGTCTTTAGAGTAGGGTAATCTGAAACCAAGGCAACCCATTCCACTTGGCACATATGGAAATGTGATGTTCAGAACTAATCACAATACTCCATACATGAAAACACAAATGATAACACACATTTTCTGACACTCTTGCAAAACCTTGTGTTCCATAATTTTTTCCTTCCCTTCTCCCTCTGCTAGATAGAAAGTAATACAATATAGGTTAAACATGTGTAATTATTCTAAACATATTTCCACATTTATCATGATGCACAAGAAAAATAAGATCAAAAAGGGAGAAAAAATACAAGTAAGCAAGCAAACAACAACAGAAAAAAAACCATGAAAATATTATATACTGATCCATATTCAGTCTCCATATCCTCTCTCTGGATGCAGAAGGTTCTCCCCTTCACAAGTCTATTGGAATTCACCTGAATCACCTCTTTGTTGAAAAGAGCCAAGTCCAGGGGAAGCATTTTGAGAAGAGGAAAGAAGAAGATAAATGGTCAGTAAATTATCTCATAAATGTTGGGAATTTAGTGTTTCACAGTTGGAATAGGAAAATAGGACAGTCCCAGGGAATCATAAAACATGACATGGGTAAGAGATAGTAATGGCAAGTGTTGAAAGTCATGTTGGTGGTATTTTTCTAAGGGGTATCAAGGAGGTTTTTTTTAAGTAAAAATGCCATCTGTAACAGAAGAATGAGTGCCAGACTTTGAGAAAACCTAGTTTATAGTTCTTCCCAGAAATACTCTCCTTCTACCACTTGCAAATTGTGTAACTTTGAAATGAGGAAATAGCCTTGATAATAATTTAAAAATCATTTAGTTTTGTTTTAGTTAAAATAAGACTTTACTACTTAGTTATTCCATGTCTTTGGGTTAGTCATTACCTTTCTGGACCTTAGTTTCCACCTGTTGAAAGAGAAAGTGTTGAAGCTAAAGTTCTTTATTTTTAACTTATTTTTAAATTAATTTTATAATTATAATTTTTTTGACAGTACATATGCATGAGTAATTTTCTAATAGCATTATCCCTTGTATTCATTTTTCCAAATTTTCCCCTCCTCCCTATATTCCCTCCCCTAGATGACAGACAAACCCATACATTTTACATGTGTTACAGTATAACCCAGATACAATATATGTGTGTAAATCCAATTTTCTTGTTGCATGTTAAGAATTGGGTTCTGAAGGTATAAGTAACCTGGGTAGAAAGACAATAGTGCTAACAGTTTACATTCAATTCCCAGTGTTCCTTCTCTGCGTATAGTTGTTTCTGTCCATCATTGATCAGCTGGAAGTGAGTTGGATCTTCTTTATGTTGAAGATATCCACTTCCATCAGAATATATCTTCATACAGTATTGTTGTTGAAGTGTATAGTGATCTTCTGGTTCTGCTCATTTCACTCAGCATCAGTTCATGTAAGTCTCTCCAAACTTCTCTGTATTCATCCTGCTGGTCATTTACTACAGAGCAATAATATTCCATAACTTTCATATACCACAATTTACCCAATCATTTCCCAATTGATGGATATCCATTCATCTTCCAGTTTCCAGCCACTACAAAAAAAGCTGCCACAAACATTTTGGCACATACAGGTCCCTTTCCCCTCTTTGGTATTTCTTTGGGATATAACCCCAGTAGTAGCACTGCTGGATCAAAGGGTATGCACAGTTTGATAACTTTTTGAGCATAGTTCCAAATTGCTCTCCAGAATGGCCGGATTCTTTCACAACTCCACCAACAATGGATTAGTGTCCCAGTTTTCCCATATCATTATTTGTTCCTGTAATCTTAGCCAATCTGACAGGTGTGTAGTGGTATCTCAGAGTTGTCTTAATTTGCATTTCTCTGATCAGTAGTGATTTAGAACACTCTTTCATATGAGTGGATATAGTTTCAATTTCATCATCTGAGAATTGTCTGTTCATATCCTTTGACCATTTATCAATTGGAGAATGGTTTGATGTCTTATAAATTAGGGTCAGTTCTCTATTTATTTTGGAAATGAGGCCTTTATCAGAACTTTTAACTGTAAAAATATTTTCCCAATTTGTTACTTCCCTTCTAATCTTGTTTGCATTAGTTTTGATTTTACAGAAACCTTTTAGTTTGATGTAATCAAAATCTTCTATTTTGTGATCAATAATGATCTCTAATTCTCCTCTGGTCATAAATTCCTTCCTCCTCCACAGGTCTGAGAGGTAGACTATTCTCTGTTCCTCTAATCTATTTATGATCTCATTCTTTATGCCTAAATCATGGACTCATTTTGATCTTATCTTGGTATATGGTGTTAAGTGTGGATCCATATCTAATTTCTGCCATACTAATTTCCAGTTTTCCCAATAGGTTTTTTAAAATAATGAATTTTTATCCCAAATGTTGGTATCTTTGGGTTTGTCAAAAACTAGATTAGTATAGTTGTACCCTTTTTTGTCCTTTGTACCTAATCTCTTCCACTGATTGACTGGTCTATTTCTTAGCCAATACCAAATGGTTTTGGTGACTGCTGCTATATAATATAGCTTTAGATCAGGTACACTTAGACCACCTTCAATTGACTTTTTTTCCATTAATTCCCTTTAAATTCTCGACCTTTTATTCTTCCATATGAATGTTGCTGTTATTTTTTCTAGGTCATTAAAATAGTTTCTTGGGAGTCTGATTGGTATAGCGTTAAATAAATAGATTAGTTTAGGGAGTATCGGCATCTTAATTATATTCGCTTGGCCTATCCAAGAGCACTCAATGTCTTTCCAATTATTTAAATCTGACTTTATTTTTGTGGCAAGTATTTTGTAATTTTGCTCATATAATTCCTGACTTTTCTTTGGTAGATGAATCCCAAATATTTTATACTCTTGAATCTGTTTTGAACGGAATTTCTCTTTATATCTTTTGCTGTTGGATTTTGTTGGTGATGTATAAAAATGCTGAGGATTTATGTGGATTTATTTTGTATCCAGCAACTTTGCTAAAGTTGTGAATAATTTCTAATAACTTTTTATTAGAATCTCTGGGGTTCTCTAAGTATACCATCATATCATCTGCAAAGAGTGACAGTTTGATTTCCTCATTACCTACTCTTATTCCTTTAATCTCTTTCTCAACTCATTGCCAAGGCTAGCATTTCTAATACATTATTGAATAGTAATGGTAATAGTGGACAACCTTGTTTCACTCCTGATCTTACTGGGAAAGGTTGCAGTTTATTTCTATTGCATATTATGCTTACTGACGGTCTTAAATATGTGCTCCTGACTACTTTAAGGAATAGTTCATTTATTCCTATAATTTCAAACATTTTTAGTAGGAATGGATGTTGGATTTTATCAAATGCTTTTTCTGCATCTATTGAGATGATCATATGGTTTTTATTAATTTGATTATTAATATGGTCAATTATTCTAATAGTTTCCCTAATATTAAACCAGCCCTGCAATCCTGGTATTAAATCATAATGTATTACGCTGGGGATGATCTTCTCAAGTCTTTTTGCTAATATTTTATTTAAGATTTTAGCATCAATATTCATTAAGGAAATTGG
The DNA here is from genome assembly GCF_048593235.1 of Sminthopsis crassicaudata. NCBI lineage: Eukaryota > Metazoa > Chordata > Mammalia > Dasyuromorphia > Dasyuridae > Sminthopsis > Sminthopsis crassicaudata. The sequence goes on along the minus strand of NC_133619.1, from coordinate 265,189,246 downwards.
TCTATAGTTTTCTTTCTCAGTTTTTATTTTTCATAGTTTTTGGGAAGTCCAATGATCCTCAGATCATCTTTCCAAATCTATTTTCCAGGTCTATAGATTTTCCAAGTAAGTATTTGACATTATTCTCCACCTTTTCATTTTTTTTTTTGTTTGTTTGACTGATTCTTGGTTTCTCAATGAATCATTCATTTCTATTTGTTCAGTCCTGATTTTTAATGAGTTATTTTCTTCATTCACATTTTTTAGTTCTTTTCATACATGCCCAATTGAATTTTCAAATGAATTATTTTGCTCTGTTGAATTTTTTTCCATTTCATTAATTTTTTTTAGTGAGTTATTTTCTTTTTCCAATTCAGAAATCCTACTTTACTGTTATTTTTTAACTTTTTCTAATTCACAAATTTTGTTTCCCTGCACCTCCTGTGAATTCTTTATTTTTTCCCACTCAAATTTCAGGATGTTGCTATTCTCTATTATAGTTTCTCTTTCCTTTCCCCATTTTTCTTCAAACTCTCTTAACTTTTTAATAGTCTCTTCTAGGAGAGAGTTATGTGATGGGGGCAAGGTATCATTCCCCTTTAGGGTGTTATCTGGAGACTGTCTGGTGTTGGCTTCCTCGAGGTTGGATACCTGCTCTTTCTCTGTGTAGAAGGTGTCAATTGTTCTCTTCAGCTTCTTACTCATTGTTAAAAATTTGTTGGGGTTTGCCCTTGGGGTAAGAAGTTTATTTATTTACCAACTTCCTCCCAGACTGGATGGATGCAGCAGTCCTTTGCATGAGCTAAGAGAGAGCTCTGGGAGAGAGTTCCCCTCTACCCACCCCAGAAATGACTCAGTGGTGGTTAACACCGCTGCAGCTTTGAGGAGTGCCCAGTGAAGGACCCTGCTGTGTGGCCTAGAGACTTCCCTGAGGTTTAAGGCTGAACAGTAAAAGTGTCACAAACCCCAGCCAATGCCTCCCATGGGGCCGTGGATATCAGCAGCACATGTGAAAAGCCCCTGTGCTCAAATAGGAAGTGTCTGCCCAGAAACCATGGTCCCTACTTCAAGCGTTCAGCTTCTCTGGGAGTTCCACTGCTGCTAGAATTCCACTGCCTCGGCTGAGCCCCACACAATGTGGATTAGAGGCTGCCTCGGGCTGTGTCCCAGCTGTTCAGTCTCTCATCTACCCCAAGGAGAAGCCCCAGGCAGCAGAAGGCCATGCATAGATCTGTTAGGTCACTTACGGATTGGGGTGGATTTAGGATCTGGCTTTATATTTTAAAGTGGTTTGATTTCTCTTCTTAACTGCTGTTTTATAAGCACAGAAGCTAACAGCCTGTGTCAGATTCCTCTATCTCAGTGGCTTCTCTGATCCCAGAGTTCTCCCCAGCCCAATTGGCACAGTGTGCTAGCACGAAATCCTGTATGTACTGGTCTTTTTTTTTCCTCCACTCAGAACCGACCTTTTCTGTTGAAATTCCAGATTCTCTTCAGCTGGTAAGTTGTGCTTCTAATCCTTGTGGTTTTTATCAGTCCAGCGTTATTTTTGAGGCTGATTTAACTAATTGGTATTGAGGGAAGAAGGGAGCTTACAAATTCGCCAGTATCTTCTCCGCCATCTTGGCTCTGCCCTCTCATTCTCACTAAAGTTCTTTATAGTATTTCTTCAGGATACTTGGTTAATATCCTTTCAATTTTAGTTTTGTCATCTGTAAAGTGAGACTAATATTGCCTCTGTTTTATCTCAAAAAATTGTTAAGAGATTATATATGTGAAAGTCTTCTATAATCTTATACCTCTATGTAAGTTATTTTAATTTAGAGTGTGCCCTGGATTTATAAATTCTCTTAACCAAATAATAAGCCCAGAGAATGCAGTTTTGAGTTCTTGAAATCTTCCTATGTTTGAAATTTAGACTGAAATTCAATGTTCTGGTCTACCAATGAAAGAAAAAAAAAAGTATAAAGATATTATGGCCTGATTATGTAATAAAAATGCTTCATGTTATGGAATCAGGTTGCTGAAGCTTTAAGTTCTTTCAATCCTATTACTCATAATCCTTTCCTAAATACTGACATTGCTCATGTGTTCCTAAATGATTTGTGTAAAACTGAGAAGCTGCAAATATACCATACAAATCCAGAATAGAGTTGACATCCCTAATTGATTTACAGAAGAAAAAAAATCACAGTTAATATTTGTTATTTCAGAGTTTTCATTGTTGCCAATTAGCCAAAATAGTGTCCTCATTTAAAATTTGAATGCTCCTAAGTCAACCAAACTAATTTGCACATTTAATTTATACAATGAAATATGAAGCTGTTTCATGAAATATTTTATTTTATTTTTTTTTCTCAATTGCCAGGGAATTTTTCTCTCTGTCTTTCCCTTACTGATACTTTAGCATAAATTCTCCTGGTCACATTTTATGTTATTACTGGCAGAGCTGATAGAAACAGAAAAGAATCATGAAAGCTAAGGTAAGTTTTGCTTTCTAGACAAAGTATGAAATAAGAAATGATAAAGGTCCCTAGTGCATTATTGAATACAATAAGATAATGCTAATTTTTATTTTATTCAGGAATAAGCAATTGGAATGACCTTCCCAGAACTAATCTGAAAAAAAGGGAGAGCATTCTGTGCCACATGGCAATTTAGAAAAGACAAGAGTGTCAGTGTGTGGAGAATTAGAGTTGTTTATGTGGTAAGAGAGAAGTCCCTTTTTTCTATTTGGCATGTTTAATGGAAAATTTAGAGAAAATAAATTTCAAATGATGGGTCAAGAACATAGATTCAAAGCACATGGGCTTTAACTTTTAAGATCCAAATTACTTAAGATTAATTTTGAACCAATGCAAACTAGATTAGAAGAAACACAGAAAGCTGGGAAACAATTCTTATAGCAAGTGTCTCTGATAAAAGCCTCATTTCTTAAATATATGAAGAATTGAGGCAAATTTACAAACCATTCCCCAATAAATAACTGGTCAAAGAATATTAACAGGAAATTCTCAGATAAAGTTGCCTATTAGGCATATGAAGAAGGGCTTTAAATCATTTTTGCTTAGAGAAATGCAAATTAAAACAAATCAGAGACACTATTAGATTGGCCAACATAATCAAAAAAGGAAAGTGAAAACCATTTGAGAGAATTGGGATACTAATGCATTGTTGATGGTGTTGTGAACTGATCCAACCATTCTAGAGAGCAATTTGGAACAAAGCCCAAAGGATAACCAAACTGAGTATCCTTTGACTTAGTAATACCTTTACTAGGTCTATATTCCAAAGATATCATAAAAAAGGGAAAAGGACCTTGATATGCAAAAATATTTACAGGAGCCCTTTTCATGGCAGTTAAATATTGGAAACTAAGGGGAATGTAGATCAAGTAAGGAATGACTGAATAAGCTATAGTATATGAATATAATGAATTATGATTATACAATAAGAAATGGTGAACAGGCAGATTTCAGAAATACCAGGAAAGACTTGTACAAACCAATGCAAAGCAAAATAAGTAGAACTAGGAAAACATTGAATGCAATATGGACATCATTGTGTTTAACGGATGATCAAGAGAATTGCTCTTCTCAGCAAAATAATGATCCAAGAAAAGTACAAGGATTTATAAAGGAAAATGCTATCCATAACTAGATAAAGAAATGATTCACTCAATTCTTGCATATTGAAGCATATTTTTTCCACCTTACTCTTTCTTTTTATCTGTTTCCTGTTTTACAGCTAAGACTGATATGGATTTTTTTTTTTTACATAATAGCATTTGTACAAACTAGATCAAATCACCTATCTTCTTTGGAAGAGGGAAAGGGAGGGAGGGATGGAGAAAGGAAATGAGAAAACTTGGAAAACCAAAATCTTATAAAAATTAATTATCTTGTTATGTATCTGGAGGAAAAATACTATTCCATTTAAAACATTAATTTTCATAATTCAAACTCTATTTCTGTTTGCAGATATTTTGTTCTCTTGTCTACTTTATTTTATGTTTCCTATTTTATATGCCAAACTATTGAAATGCAGTCACTTAAAATATGCCAACCCTTTAAAGCAGAATATAAAGAATTTCAAAATATAAGAAAAATAAATGTTCATTGTTTTCTTCTGTATTTTAATTTCATTAAAGAGTTTACTTTTAAATGATACTAGATGTAAAATAATTACAGCTGTCTGGATAGGTCAAGAAATCAAAAATATTAAGGGGATAATAATCGATCCCTAACACATTTACTGAGAATTTTTTAAAATTATCAAGCCAATATAAACAAAATCCAAATTCACAAGAGGATATATTGAAAATTAGAGAAATAATAATAATAAAACAAAAGACCAAACAAATGATAAATGAAACTAAGAGTTTTTTTAAAGTAGAACATAATTACTTAAAAGAAGGCAAATTAGTAAAGTAGTTTGATTGTTTATTGCTTTTCTTCATTCTTGAAGAGAATCATTGACATCAAGAGGTTGATGTCTTGACTTGCAAATGAATTGGATTTAAATGAGGCAGCTTCATGCAAAGTTATCAGGCTTACTCTCTCTCCAGGATCATATAAGTTCTGAGACCAAGGTCTGCATGATTGAACAATGGGAGACCTTAGCCATTTAAAGCTAAAGTCTTTCTGAGATCTCAGGCTGTCTATGGCAACACCCATTTAGGTTTTTAAGGTTAGGTAAGAAATAAAGCAAAAGATGGATTAGTTTATATAGTCAAAAAAAATTAAACAGAAACAATTTTGACCAGAAATCTGAACCATCAAAACCCAATGACCAAGTGAGGCTTGGGTTGGAAACTATTATTGGCCTATCTGTAAGAGTCATAATTATTTGGGTTTAAGGTATGGTCATGTAGCTCTATTTGAATCCCAATGGATTTTTATCAAAGTCTGATTTTCCAGGACTCCATTTCAAGAAGATATGAATAAAATTACAGGTTACAAAGGAGTTAATTGTCATAGTTTTATTTTTTAATATAGGTCAAATAAGTAGGGAAGAGAAAAAATGTAGTCCCCAAAAAGCAAGATTTCTTGCAAAATTCCAAGGATTAAAATTTATATTCCTTTATTCCTTTAGGCAGAGCACCCACCTATAAGGGTTTGATTCCTATGGGCAGAAGAATAGGAGAAAGAGAAGACTGGAAGTAAGGAAGGTAGGAAGAAAGAAAGGAAAGAAAGAAGGTAGCAATGAAAGAGAGAGGGAGAATCATTGCCCAAGTGGAACTGGCTAGTTGTATTTCTAGTGGGGAAGCTACTTCCACTCAGAATTGTTGTTTTTCTTTTGTTCTTGAAAAGGACCAATGATATCAGGAGGATAAAGTCTTACCTTGAAAATTAATTGTTTTTAAATGAAGCAGGGCTATTTATCAGTTTCTCTCTCCTTCAGGTTCATCTAAGTCCAGTGGCAAGATATATGTCAAGATGACTAGAAATGACCTCACATACAGTGGGAAAACTTGGCTTTTTGAAACTAAGGTCTTTCCCAGGTCTCAGTTTGTCTGGGGCAACATCTATTTAGTGATTTAAGGCTAGGTAAGAAAGGAATAAAGTGAAATCACAATAAAATCAGAAGAAAAAAGCAATTATCAGAGTATTCTATACATAGTTAAATTCTAACAAAATTGACAATAAGAGATATAATAGCTTCAGAAATATAAAAATCCCCAAACAGAAGAACAAATAGAGATTATAGACAATCCAATTGTATATCATAAAATAGTGCTAACTGTAAAGAAACTACCAAAATGAAAAGTCCTAATCCTGCTGCATTCACAGGACAGTTCTATCAAAATTTTAAAGTGAAATCAGTACCACTATTGAATTAGTACTGATATTACACAAATTATTCACAAAATTTAGAAAGAATACTAAGAATCCTTTTAGTATTAAATGTAGTCCTAAAAACTAAGCAAGAAGATAAGCAGGTCAGTATCATTAATTAATATTAATAAAAATTTAATAAAAATAAATTTAAATCAATCAGACTGATAATTCTTCAAGGAAACAAGTCAAAAAATTTGAATTTAGAAAATGAGGTAATGATTCAGCATGAAGGAAACAATCATATCAAAAGTCAAAGACAATAGAAATTATATCAATTTCTCATGAAATGCAGCAAAAACTCTCGGGCAAAGTACATTACTTAAACCATAGATAGGTATAAAAGGACCTTTTCAATATCATAAAATCAAAACCCATAATCTTTTGCAATGGGAATTTACTAAAATTTTTCCCAATCAATATAGGGGCAACAAAAGGAGGCCACCTCTTTCTGCTATTATTTGACTTAGTTTTAGGAATGATGGCAATAGCAATAAAATAAGAGAAAAAAATTCAAGTTGTAAAGATAGGCAAAGAGAAGATATATCTATTCTTGCTTGCTTTTGGTTTATTTACAAAATATTAGGTAGTCAGAAAAGACATTAAATATTAACAGTTCCTGTAAAATTTCAAGATATAAAACAAACCTCTCCAAATTGACAAAATTTATAAATAGTAAAAATATATAAAATCATAAATAACAAAATCCAAGAGGTAATAATAGAATACCAGTCAGAAATAATTGTTTTATATTATCATTTCTTTTGAAAAAATGATAATTTCTTAGTGTCTTTCTGCCATTATTTATGTAAATGACATAAAAGAGAACAGAAATAGGGATGTAAGGTATATCATTGAAGAGAGTACCCACATCAACACTATTAGAAAAAAATTTAACTATTTAAATAAATATTGTTTTATATTATCCTTTTTTGGGAAGTAATGATAGTTTCTTCCTGGAAATATCATCAAGAACCTTATGGGTAAAAAATAGGCCAATGGTGAATAAAAAAGTTGCTACATGATTATAATCTGAAAGAAGAGGCTTTTAAATTTGCTAATAGAAAGAAACCATTGAAATAGTCACTTACAATGCATGCTGATATTAAAGCAAGATCAAAAGAAATAGCAAAAAAAAAAAAAAAGTGATCTGCTAAAACTCAAGGAGTACCCAGCTTCTTACATTGATATTCTCTCTCTCTCTCTCTCTCTCTCTCTCTCTCTCTCTCTCTCTCTCTCTCTCTCTCTCTCTCTCCCTCTCTCCAGCCTATTACAATCAGTCAGTCACACATACTAAAATTCACACTGGGTAGTCCCTCTGGAATTTTTCCTTTCCTGAATAAAATACTAAGTTTTACAGGTCTGCTAGAAACTGACCAGATAGATTTCTTTGTTAAGCCATTCTTTAGCAATACAAACTCATATTTTGGGGTTCTGTAGGTGGAGATATTTCATAAAGTATAGATAGTGCAACATTGATTATATTACCTATACAATGCTTCTCAAAGGCTTTCCATATATGCCTGAGCAGTGTAGTGTCCTTTAGTGATAACTGTGCCTTTGAGAAAATAAAGTAGATGTGGATAATTCTCTCTCTCTCTTTTTCTCTCCATAAGAGAAAGACAAACACACAGAGAGACACATATACACCCATACACACTAAGAAAGAGAGAAAGAGAGAGAAAGAGAGAGACAGAGAAAGGGAAACACACAGACAGAGTTAGAGAGAGCAGGGAGGAAGGAGAAAAGGAGGGGAGAGAGAGAGAGAGAGAGAGAGAGAGAGAGAGAGAGAGAGAGAGAGAGAGAGAGAGAGAAATACAGAGAGACAGACAGAGACAAAGATATTAGAGACAGAGAGACAAAGTGAGTCTTTAACTGGGAAAGCAAAAATTTTTCTACTGTTTTGGTTTTAGAATTATCTCCTGTTATCTATGAGATGGGAGAATATGTGTGATTATCTCTATATTGGGATTTATAACCTGAAGCAGAAGCTCAAGTTTTTGTTCTGAAAAACATTGGGAGTCATCCATTTTTCTCCTTTATCTCTCTGCTTCCTTGTTATGAACATGTTAAATGCCTCTTGTTACATTAATGCTTGAACAGTTTGATTCACATAACCCTGTCAAGAAATTGACTGCAGATGTCCAGGCACAACCGTCTGTAATGGCACTACAACTTCCACAGAGCTGTGAATCTCCTCTTCGCAAAATATTGTTAGTCTTTGTATGAATGATGCAAGATGAAATCAGCTACAATACTTGTCCTCAAAGTACTTGCAACCTAGGAGAAAAGTAGAATATTTTATTAATGTTGAACAATCTGTGAAGAACTCCTTTTTATATATAGGACATTTGTTGTTCTACTATATCGAGGCCCACTTATTAAACCTTAAGACAGCACAAATCTCTCATCTATTATTTCTTATTATAATCCCACCAGTCTTCTTTTAGGTACTGAAGGAAGGAGGGGAAAGAGAAGAGCACAATATAAAACAAGAGATCCTTTTTTTCTCACTGAGCATATGTTCATCAACTTATTTTGAACAGAGCATCTGATCATCATTTTCTATACCTTGCCTTTTTTCAGTTCCTTGACTTAGAGCTTATCTGAGAGTCTTTTGTTTAGTCTCATAATTATTCAGTGAGTCAGTAGCCCACAAACATCATGAGCTGAGCCAGACATGATCAGCCAGCTTTTTGGACCACCTGTTCCAAGCAGTTTCCTGTGTGGGCGGCAAGTTCAGAGGGAGTTAAAATATGAGTTACAGTAAATGTTCTTTACCCTTGGCAGTCAGTATTGTTGAAAGGAGATGGAATCTCACTTGATTATGTTCAGAGCAGAACATATTTCATTATTGTTGTTTGCACATATATTAAAAACTTCTATTCCACATATGATGACTTTCTCAACAGTGCGATGTGACATTGCAATAATAGAGAAAGTATTTCGTGTTTGACCTATTAATCAGTTTTGTAAATATAAAGTGCTTTTGAAAGAGACAAGGATGCTAATTAAAATAGTACTGTTGTTCTTACCATATGCTATATGTTGTCTTGGAGTGGCTAAATAGGGGAGGAATATAGGAGGACATATTAAAACCAAAATGAATTTGGAGAATACACTGTTATTAAAAAGTATCTTGTGGAATGATCCAATCCCAAAATATAAATGCTACAAATCCCCAAATACACAATTCAAAGTATTTGTTTTGGATTATATAAACAGAAAAAAAGTTAGTTTAATTGAATTTTTTACTTTTTGACTAATTGTTACCGTTGTGTACAAACTTGAATTCTATCACAAGATTAATTTTCTCAATAAATTTCTCATTTTTTGTTTCCAGTTAAGGCAACTTATCTCTCAAAAGGGAGACGTTAATCTTTTTAACTTGATAAATGTGTCTTCCTGATATTGTCTTGAACTAAGAGGCTTTTGTGAAATGGTTAAAGTTTGTTATATTTAAAAATAGTTCAGATAATTCTATTATTGAGTATGATATATTGTGATATGTAGATTAGGAATAAGAAGATCTAAGACCTAGTCCTGAGTTGGTCACTATCTTGCTTTATGAACTTAGATACTTTATTACTTTGTATATGAAATGAGATAGTGAGATTATATGGATGATAAAGTCCTTTCTGGATTCAACATTCTAGGAATCTAAGTGTTTCTTAAATTTAATAATGTGTCTCAGTCCCATAAACTAACTTTGTAAAAGGGTAGAAATTCAAAATTTAAAAAAAAATTAATAAGAAAACACAAATTAGATGGTATTGTATGGTTCCTGTATCCTAAGATACTAAATATATTATATTCGAATATCAATATGTATATAATATTGTTCAGACTAGAGAGGGGATTTTAGAGAAGTCAAGACAAACTACTCAGACTTCCTGGTACAAGCTTAAAGAACTAAAATTATTAGATAATTTTTCATCCTAGATTTTCATTGTCCTTAAACAAGCAGTGTTGTCATTTTATGATCTAGAGATAGGAGTGATAGACCAGAATTTCTTTGAATCTCAATGCAACTTTTGGGAGTCAATAAAAACCTTATACCTCAGATTTACAAAGGAAGCAGGCCATTGCAAATCAAAATCCTCTTCTACTTTGCAGACAGAGCTATTACTCATAATTTTATTGAAAAAAAAACGGAGAATCCACTCTCAGACTAGCTATGTAATTCATGATATGAAACTAATACAATAAGTAATAATAACATTAAATAGTCATTTGAATTAGATAGGGAAGTTGCTTGTTTCAATGATGCTGAAGATGTGCTTTTTTTCAGTCTCTTTATTTCAATGTCCTCATACAAACCCTCAGCTTCCCCATCACATTATTAGAGTTATGGCTTTGCTTTGAGGATAGAGGAGAAATGTAAGATGTTAATACTAATGGAATAATTTGATTTAGAGGTAGATGTATCCTTTAAGATAATCTTGTACAATTACATTATTTAATACTTTAAAAATTAATAATTTCCCATAGTTTTAAAAAAAGGTTTGCAAAGTGCTATCCAGGTATTATTTAATCTTTACAACAATCTTGGGAAGTGGTGTGGTGTGATTAATACTCTCATTCTGCAACTGAGAAAACTGAGGAAAATAATGACTTGGTTAAAATCAGACAACTAGTAAATGACCAAGGGAAAAATTTTTATCAGGTCTTTGTGACTCCAGACCCAGTAGTCTCTCCCATATGCCATTTGACTTTCACTAAATTGCAGAGGGTTTACATGTCTTATATAGACATATAACTTTATATAGACAGATAATAAGTAATCTAGAGATTGTTGATTTATGAAAGTCTTTTAATGAAAATTATGATACAACATAAGGTATCCATTTTTGTTCTTTTCAAAATGACCCTTGGATTTGTCTTTCATTTAGCAGTCCAGTATTATTTTATAACATGGTGTTCTAGTAAATGCTTTTTGAATTGTTAACAGAGGTGAAGTCTTTATTTAGACAAAGATTATGTGATACACAATCACCAGAGGAAAAAATGTCTTCCTTTGTATTCCTAGACAGAAAGCTATATAATTAATGACACACAACAAATATTCATAGGAAGAAGAAAATTGAGAATTTAAAAAAGTGAGATAAAAGAATACTTAATTTTAATATTCTTTCTAAGTGTTTATTTTAAAATATATCTTTAGCACCTATAATCCTTTAAAATAGATTCAGAATCAGATTTTGTACTTCTTTAAAGAATTACAGAATTTAAGAGATGCATGGTCCACATTTCTTATAATAGGAAAAATGTTAATTCACAAATTTTCAGAGTGCTCTGAGGTAGCTAGAGAATAAAAATTATCTTTTGTAGTTAGTGAAACTGATTTACAGAAAAGGTAGCATTTTGAATAGGTGAGGAAACTGGCATCACATTCCCATGATTCTTGTCCTGATGGCATCATATTCCCATGATTCTTGTCCTGACTTTAACTGTTTATATCTAATCAAATGACTTCCTTTCTCTTGACTTCAGTTTCCTTATAGTGGATTCCTAATATCTTTTCCCACTCTGAAAGTTTAAGATTCCAGAATAATCAAGGAAGGTGGTTCTTACTATGTCATAATATGTATACTTAACCTCCACTACAAAATCAGGGAACTTGTTCAAATAAGAGGATGTTCCAAAACATATATTAAGGAATTTTAGAAGTAAAAATGAAGCCGAAAGATATTTACTTTCATACATACATTTAGAGGAATCTCTTTCCCTTGTACCTAAGTGATTATGTGGATATTGCTTTAAGATGGGCAGAAATTGGAAGTCAGCACTTTTGAACAATATTAAGTTCTAACTGTCAGGAAGTCCTTTACATATCTGTATTTTTTGTTTTACAAATTTACAGATTTACAGACTAGTTGATCAGTGGCATAGGTTAGGTTCACAGGGCAAGATAGTGAATAAAAATAGCAATCTAATCTTTGACAAAGCCAAAGATCCCAAATTTTGGGATAAGAATTCATTATTTGACAAAAACTGCTGGGAAAACTGGAAATTAGTATGGCAGAAACTAGGCATGGACCCACATTTATCACCACATACTAGGATAAGATCAAAATGGGTCCAAGATTTAGGCATAAAGAACGAAATCATAAATAAATTGGAGGAACATGGGATGGTTTACCTCTTGGACTTGTGGAGGAGGAAGAAATTTGTGTTTAAGGGAGAACTAGAGATCAGAAAATAGAAAATCTTGATTACACCAAATTAAAAAGTTTCTGCACAAACAAAACTAATGCAAACAAGATTAGAAGGGAAGTAACAAATTGGGAAACCATTTTTACAGTTAAAGGTTCTGATAAAGGCCTCATCTCCAAAATATACAGAGAATTGACTTTAATTTATAAGAAATCAAGCCATTCTTCAATTGATAAATGGTAAAGGATATGAACAGACAATTTTCAGATGATGAAATTGAAACTATTTCCACTCATATGAAAGTGTTCCAAATCACTATTGATCAGAGAAATGCAAATTTAGACAACTCTGAGATATCATTACATACCTGTCAGATTGGCTAAGATGACAGGAACAAATAACAATGAATATTGGCGGGGCTGTGGGAAAACTGGGACACTGATGCATTGTTGGTAGAGCTGTGAAAGAATCCAACCATTCTGGAGAGCAATCTGGAATTATGCCCAAAAAGTTATCAAAATGTGCATACCCATTGACCCAACCATACTACTACTGGGCTTATATCCCAAGGAAATACTAAAGAAGGGAAAGGGACCTGTATGTGCCAAAATGTTTGTGGCAGCCCTTTTTGTAGTGGCTAGAAACTGGAAAATGAATGGATGCCATCAATTGGAGAATGGTTGGGTAAATTATGGTATATGAATGTTATGAAATATTATTTTTCTGTAAGAAATGACCAACAGGATGAATACAGAGAGGCTTGGAGAGACTTACATCAACTGATGCTGAGTGAAAAGAGCAGAACAAGGGAATCATTATACACTTTAACAGTGATACTATACGAGGATGTATTCTGATGGAAGTGGATATCTTCAACATAGAGAAGAGCTAATCCAATTCCAATTGATCAATGATGGACAGAATCAGCTACATCCAGAAAAGGGGCATTGGGAAATGAGTGTAAACTCTGAGCATTGTTTTTTTTTTTTTTTTTTTTTTGTTTTTGTTTTTGTTTTTGTTTTTGTTTTGTTTTGTTTTGTTTCTCTTCCCAGATTATTTTTACCTTGCGAATAGAATCCTTCCTTTGCAACAACAACAACAAAATTCAGTTCTGCATATATATATATATATATATATTGTACCTAGGATATACTATAAGATATTTAATATGTATGGGAATGCCTGCCATCTAGGGGAGGGGGTGGAGGGAAGGAGGGGAAAAATTTGGAACAGAAGGGAGTACAAGGGATAATGTTGTTAAAAAAAAAATTACCTATGCATATGTACTGTCAAAGAAAATGTTATACTTATAAAAATTAATAAAAAACAAAAACCAAAAAAACAAATTTACAGATTTACAAAATCCATATTTCTGCAACTTTTACTCACTGCTGGTTTTACCTTCAGGGAACAAATAAACAAACAATCAAAAAAGCAGAGCAATCTCTCTCTCTTTAACAGGAAAATATTGTAAGTTTTTATAGTTTGGTACCATGCAATCTATAAATCTTCTCTTCCCTAGTATAAATAAATTAATCTGATCATCAGCTAGATGAATTGAAGGCTTTCCACCATCTTGCTCAAATGTTCTTCAGGTTTTAGACTCCAAGTTTAAACATTCCTCTCAGACCTTAACATAATAATTGTCCAGGGCAAAGAATCATAAAATATCATATGTTATATTTAATTATTTATGTTGGAGAAAATTTTTTTTAAATTTAACTACTTTTTTCAAGATGAGTATTTTAGTAGAATCTACCTGACACTGTGAGAACACAATATCTAGAAAATTGAACTTATTTATTTTTCAAGTACATAATTTGAAAGCAGCTTTTCCTCTTTTTTATTATTCTAACTTTTTATTGACAGAATGGGTAATTGCATGGATAATTTTTTACCACATTATCCCTTGCACTCACTTCTGTTCTGAATTTTCCCTTTCCTCCCCCCACCCCTTCCCCTAAATGGAAGGTAGTCTTATATATGTTAAATATGTTATAGTATGTCCTAGATACAATATATATGTGCAGAACTGTACAGCTCTCTTGTTGCACAAGAAGGTTGGATTCAGAAGGTATTAATAACTGGGAAGAAAAACAAAAATGCAAACAGTTCACACTCATTTCCCAGTGTTCCTTCTCTGGGTGTAGCTAATTCTGTCTATCTTTGATCAATTGGAACTTAATTAGATCTTCTCTTTGTCAGAGATATCCACTTCCGTTAGAATACATCCTCATACAGTATTGTTGTTGAAGTGTATAAAAATCTCCTGGTTCTGCTCATTTCACTCAGCATCAGTTCATGTAAGTTTTTCCAAGCGTCTCTGTATTCATCCTGCTGGTCTTTTTTTACAGAACAATAATATTACATAACATTCATATACCACAATTTACTCAACCATTCTCCAATTTATGGGCATTCATTCATTTTCCAGTTTCTAACCTATATAAAAAGAGCTGCCACAAACACGTATTGGCACATATAGGTCCCTTTCCTTTCTTTAGTATCTTTTTGGGATATAAGCCCAGTAGTAGCACTGCTGGATCAAAGGGTACGCATAGTTTGATAACTTTTTGGGCATAATTCCAGATTGCTCTCCAGAATAGTTGGATTCATTCACAGCTCCACCAACAATGAATCAGTGTCCCAGTTTTCTCACATCCCCTCCAACATTCATCATTATTTTTTCCTGTTATCTTAGCCAATCTGACAGGTGTGTAGTGGTATCTCAAAGTGGTCTCAATTTGCATTTCTCTAATCTATAGTGATTTGGAACACCTTTTCATATGAGAAGAAATAGTTTCAATTTCATCATCTGAAAATTGTCCGTTCATATACTTTGATCATATGTCAATTGGAGAATGGCTTGATTTCTTATAAATTAGAGTAAGTTCTCTATATATTTTGGAAATGAGGCCTTTATCAGAAACTTTAACTGTAAAATTATTTTCCCAATTTATTACTTTCCTTCTAATCTTGTTTGCATTAGTTTTGTTTGTACAAAGGCTTTTTAATTTGGTATAATCAAAATTTTCTATTTTGTGATCAATAATGATCTCTAGTTCTTCTTTGTTCACAAATTCCTTCCTCCTCCACAAGTCTGAGAGGTAAACCATCCTATGTTCCTCTAATTTGTTTATAATCTCGTTCTTTATGCCTAAACCATGGTGTTAAGTGTAGGTACATGACTAATTTCTGCCATACTAATTTCCAGTTTTCCCAGCAGTTTTTGTCAAATAATGAATTCTTATTCCAAAATTTGGGATCTTTGGGTTTACCAAGCACTAGATTGCTGTAATTATTTACTATTTTGTCCTGTGAACCTAACCTATTCCACTGATCAAATAGGCTATTTCTTAGCCAATACCAAATGGTTTTGGTGACTGCTGCTTTATAATATACTTTTAGAACAGGTACATCTAAGCTACCTTCACTTGATTTTTAAAATTAATTTCCTTGAAATTCTTTACCTTTTGTTCTTCCATATGAATTTTGTTGTTATTTTTTCCTAGGTCATTAAAATAGTTTCTTAGGAGTCTGATTGGTATAGCACAAAATAAATAAATTAGTTTAGGGAATATTGTTATCTTTATTATATTTGCTCAGCCTATCCAAGTGCACTTAATATTTTTCCACTTATTTAAATCTGACTTTCTGTGAAAAGTAGTTAGTAACTTTGCTCATATATATTTTGACTTTCCTTTGGTAGGTTGACTCCCAAATATTTTATGTTATTGACAGTTATTTTGAATGAAATTTCTCTTTGTATCTCTTGCTGTTGGATTTTGGTTGTGATGTATAAAAATGCTGAGGATTTATATGGATTTATTTTGTATCCTGCAACTTTGCTAACATTGTGAATTATTTCTAATAGATTTTTAGTAGAATCTCTGAGGTTCTCTAAGTATATTATTATATCATTTGCAAAGAGTGATAATTTAGTTTCCTCATAATCTTTTTCTCACCTCTTATTGCTGAGGCTAGTGTTTCTAATACAATATTGAATAGTGATAATGATAGTGGGCGACCTTGTTTTACTCCTGATCTTACTGGGAATGGTTCCAGTTTATCCCCATGACATATGATGCTTAGTGACAGTTTTAAATATATGTTCCTGACTATTTTAAGGAAAAGTTCATTTATTCCTATACTCTCAAGTGTTTTTTATTAGGAATGGATGTTGGATTTTACCAAATGCTTTTTCTACATCTATCAAGATGATCATATAATTTTTGTTAATTTGGTTATTGATACAATCAATTATACTAATAATTTTCTTAATATTGATCCAGTACTTTAGCCCTGCATTCCTAGTATAAATCCTACTTGGTCATAGTGTATTATCCTGGGGATGATTTTCTGTAATCTTTTTGCTAATATTTTATTTAAGATTTTAGAATCAAAAACTAGGCATTCACCCACACTTAAAACCATACACCAAGATAAGTTCAAAATACGTTCATGACCTAGGCATCAAGAATGAGATTATAAATAAATTAGAGGAACATAGGATAGTTTACCTCTCATACCTGTAGAAGAGGAATGAATTTATGATCAAAGAAGAACTAGAGATCAATATTGATCACAAAGTAGAAAATTTTGATCATAGCAAATTGAAAAGTTTTTTGTACAAACAAAGCTAATGCAGACAAGATTAGAAGGGAAACCATAAACTGGGAAAACATTTTACATAAAGGCCTCATTTCCAAAATATATAGAGAATTGATTCTAATTTATAAGAAATCAAGCCATTCTCCAACTGATAAATGGTCAAAGAATATGAAGAGATAATTCTCAGATGAAGAAATTGAAACTATTTCTAGCCATATGAAAAGATGCTCCAAGTCATTATTAATTAAGAAATGCAAATTCACAGAACTTTGAGATACCACTTCACACCTGTCAGATTCGCTAGAATGACAGGGAAAGATAATGTGCAATGTAAGAGAGCATGTGGGAAAACAGGGACAGTGATACATTGTTGGTGGAATTGTGAATACATCCACCCATTCTGGAGAGCAATTTGGAACTATGCTCAAAAAGTTATCAAAATGTGCATATCCTTTGATCCAGCAGTGTTACTACTGGGCTTACATCCCAAAGAGATTTTAAAGAAGGGAAAGGGATCTGCATGTGCAAGAATGTTTGTGGCAGCCCTTTTTGTATAGGTTAGAAACTGGAAAAAGAATGAATGCCCATAAAATGGAGAATGGTTGAGTAAATTGTGGTATATGAATGTTATGGATTATTATTGTTATGTAAGAAATGACCAGCAGGATGAATACAGAGATGCTTGGAAAAACTTACATGAACTGATGCTGAGAGAAATGAGCAGAACCAGGAGATTATTATACACTTCAACAACTATACTGTATGAGGATGTATTCTGATGAAAGTGGATATCTTCAATAATGAGATGACCCAAATCAGTTCCAATAGAGCAGTAATGAATTGAACCAGCTGCACCCAGTGAAAGAACTCTTGGAGACGACTGTGAACCACTACACAGAATTTCCAATCCCTCTATTTTTGTCCACCTGCATTTTTTATTTCCTTCACAGGCTAATTGTACACTATTTCAAAGTCTGATTCCTTTTGTACAGCAAAATTACTGTTTGGACATGTATACATATATTGTATTTAATTGATACTTTAACATATTTAATATGTATTGGTCAACCTGCCATCTGAGAAAGACGGTGGGGGGCAAGGAGTGGAAAAATTAGAACAAAATGTTTGGCAATTGTCCATGCTGTAAAATTACCCATGCATATCCCTGATAAATACAAAGCCATAATAAAAATATTTTAGCATCAATATTCATTAGGGAGATTGGTCTATAATTTTCTTTCTCTGTTTTCAACCTACCTGGTTTAGGTATCAGTACCATGTCTGTGTTGTAAAAGGAGTTTGGTAGGACTCCTTCATCCCCTATTTTTTCAAATAGTTTATATAACATTGGGGCTAATTGTTCTTTAAATGTTTGGTAGAATTCACATATAAATCCACCTGCTCTTGGGGATTTTTTTCTTAGGGAGTTGGTTAATAGCTTGTTCTATTTCTTTTTCTATCATGGTACTATTTAGATTATTTACTTCTTCCTCTGTTAATCTGGGCAAGCTATATTTTTGAAGGTATTCTTCCATTTCATTTAAGTTATCGAATTTATTGGCATAAAGTTGGGCAAAATAACTCCTATTTATTGCTCTAATTTCATCTTCATTAGTGGAGATTTCTCCCTTTTCATTTTTAAGACTAACAATTTGCTTTTACTCTTTCCTTTTTAAAATCAGATTTACTAAGGGTTTATTTATTTTGTTGTTTTTTTCAAAGAACCAACTCTTAGTTTTATTAATTAATTCAATAGTTTTTTTTTTGTTTGTTTTTTAACTTTCAATTTCATTAATCTCTCCTTTTATTTTTAGAATTTCAAGTTTAGTGTTTGACTGGGGTTTTTAAATTTCTTCCTTTTCTAGCAGTTTTAGTTACAAACCCAGTTCATTGACCTTCTCATTCTCTATTTTGTGAAAGTAGGCCTGTAGAGATAAAATTTCCCCTTATTACAACTTTGGCTCCATCCCACACATTTTAATATGACATCTCATTATTGTTATTTTCTTGGGTGAAGTTATTAATTATGCCTATGATTTGCTGTTTAACCCAAACATTCTTTAGTATGAAATTATTTAGTTTCCAATTATTTTTGGTCCATTTTCCCCTGGCTTTTTATTGAATGTAATTTTCATTGCATTGTGTTCTGAAAAGGCTGCATTTACTATTTCTGCCTTACTGTTTTTGAATTTGAGGTTTTTATGTCCTAATATATGGTCAATTTTTGTATAGGTTCCATGAATTGCTGAGAAGAAAGTGTACTCCTTTCTATCTCCATTTAGTTTTCTCCAAAGAGCTATCGTTTCTAGTATTCTATTTACCTCTTTGACTTCTTTCTTGTTTATTTTGTAGTTTGATTTATCTAATTCTGAGAGGGCAAGGTTGAGATCTCCCACTATTATAGTTTTGCTGTCTATTTCTTCTTGCAGTTCTCTTAATTTCTCTTTTAAGAATTTAGATGCTATACTACTTGGTGCACATATGTTTAATATTGATATTGCTTCATTATCTATGCTACCCTTTAGTGAGATATAGTGCCCTCCCTTACCTTTTTTTAATTAGATAAATTTTTATCAAACTGTGTATCCCCTTTGATCCAGCAGTGCTACTACTGGGCTTATATCCCAAGGAAGTACTAAAGAAGGGAAAGGGACCTATATGTGCCAAAATGTTTGTGGCAGCTCTTTTTGTATTGCCTAGAAATTGGAAAATGAATGGATGCCCATCAATTAGAGAATGGTTGGGGGGGCGGAGCCAAGGTGGTGGAGAAGATACATGCCACTGTGTAAGCTCCTTTCTTCCCTCACAACCAACTAGATTTAATCAGCCTCAGAAATAGTGTTGGACTGATAGAATCCACAAGGACTGGAAGCAGGACTTACCAGCTGAAGAGAATCTGGAGTTTCAGCAGGAAAGGTCGGCTCCCAGGGGAGGAAGAAGAGAGGCCAGCGCAGACGGTGGGGTAGTGGCACACTGTGCAGGTCACGCTGGGGAGGGCTCTGGGATCGGAGAATCCACTGACATAAAAGAATCTGGCACAGGCTGTTAGCTCTTCTCTGCTTATGAAACAGCAGTTCAGAGGAGAAATATAAGCCACTTTGAGATTTAAAGCTAGATTGGATCTTCCCGGATCCCAGGGGTGACTCAGCAGATCTCAGCACCGGGGGTGTGGCCGACATAGGCAATCCAGGCTTTCGCCTCGGGGTAGTTAAGAGATTGAAGAGTGGGCAGGGTGGTAACTCATAGTGCCTGGCTAGGCTGGCTGGAGGCTGTGGAACGGAAGTCCCAGAGAAGCAGAACCTTTGAACTAGGGACCGCGGTTTCTGGCAGACACTTCCCAGTTTGAGCGCAGTGGCTTTTCACGTCACCTGCTGCAGACATCCACGCCCCACTGGGACTCATAGGCTAGGCTTTGAGTCGCCTTTACTGTTCAGTCTCAACCTCAGGGAAGCCACTAAAACACAGCGCCCTCAAAGCACAGCAGTGCTGGTCACCTCTGAGGCACTTCCAGGGAGGGGGTGGGGAACTCTCTCCCAGAGCTCTCTCTTAGCTCAGGCGCAGGGGCCGCTACATCCATCCAGTCTGGGAGGAAGCTGGCAAATAAATAAATAAATAATTTCCTACCCCAGGGACAGACCCCAAAAGATTTTTTAAGTATGAGCAAGAAGCCAAAAAAACCATAGATTCCTTCTACACAGAGAAAGAGCAGGTATCCAACCCCGAGGAAGTTAACAGCAGAGAGTCAGCAGATAACAACCTAAAGGGGAACGATTCCTGCCCCCCATCACATAACTCT
This sequence comes from Sminthopsis crassicaudata, assembly GCF_048593235.1. Taxonomy (NCBI): domain Eukaryota; kingdom Metazoa; phylum Chordata; class Mammalia; order Dasyuromorphia; family Dasyuridae; genus Sminthopsis; species Sminthopsis crassicaudata. The sequence continues at coordinate 265,168,867 of NC_133619.1, read as the reverse complement.
CTCCATGAAGAGAATATTAAAAAGTTAAGAGAGTTTGAAGAAAAATGGGGAAAGGAAATGGAAGCTATGATAGAGAATAACAACATCCTGAAATTGGAGTTGGAAAAAATAAAGAATTCACAGGAGATGCAGGGAAAAAAAATTAGTGAATTAGAAAAGGTAAAAAAAATCACAGGAAAATAGGATTTCTGAATTGGAGAAGATAAAAAAGTCCCAAGAAAATAGGATTTCTGAATTGGAAAAAGAAAATAATTCTCAAAAAAAATTTAGGGAAATGGAAAAAAATTCAATAGAGCAAAATAATTCATTTAAAAACGAAATTGGGCATTTACAAAAAGAACTAAAAACTGTGAAAGAAGAAAATAACTCCTTAAAAGTCAGGATGGAACAAATAGAAATGAATGATTCACAGAGAACCCAAGAATCAGTCAAACAAAACAAAAAAAAAAAAATGAGAAGTTGGAGAACAACGTCAAATACTTCCTGGGAAAATCTATAGACCTGGAAAATAGATCTAGGAGAGATAATCTGCGGATCATTGGACTTCCCAAAAACTATGACCAAAAAAAGAGCCTAGATTCTATTTTACAGGAAATTATCAAAGAGAACTGTCCAGAGATAATAGAAACGGAGGGGAAAGTAGATGTTGAAAGAATTCATCAAACTCCTTCTGAAATAGACCCTAAAAAAAGAACACCATGGAATATTGTGGCTAAGCTGCAGAATTACCACACAAAGGAGAAAATCCTGCAAGCAGCTAGAAAAAAACAATTTAAATACCAAGGTGCCACAATAAGGGTCACACAAGATCTGGCTGCCTCCACATTAAAAGATCAAAGGGCCTGGAACCTGATATTCCAAAAGGCAAAAGATCAAGGATTGCAACCAAGAAGAAGATGGTCATTCAATGAAATAGAGGAATTCCATATGTTTCTAAGAAAAAAAACAGACTTAAACAAAAAATTTGATCTACATCCTCAAGACTGAAGAGAAACAGAAAAAGGTACACAGAACCCTTGAGAACTGTAACTCTGTTGTGGGTATATAGAAAGTACGCATGGATAATTTGATTTTACTGATATAAAACAAAAAAAAAAGGAGGGGGTGTAGTAAAGGGAAGGGGGTAGTATCAGAAAAAGGGGAGGGTGTGATAAAAAGAGGGAAACTACATCCCAGGAAGAGGCATAGAAAATACACCATATCTGAGGGAATTTAGAGAGGGGGAGAATCATTGTGTAAATCTTACTCTCATCAGAAGAGGCTCAAAGAGTAAATAATTGTCATATTTGTTTTTCAGAGAATTCTCTATCACCTCATTAAAAGGGGGGAGAGGAAAAGGGAAAAGGAAAAGGAGAATAAGGGAAGGGACGTGGAGGGAGGGGGGAGGAATACTAAAAAAAAAGGGAGGGCTGTGCGTCACAAGGGGGGTCTATAAATTAAATATTGGGGAAGGGGTTCAGGGGGGTCAAGGGAAAAAGCATAATCTGGGGATAATATGATGGCAGGAAATACAGAATTAGTAATTTCAATTGTAAATGTGAATGGGATGAACGCTCCCATCAAACGGAGACGGATAGCAGAATGGATCAAAAATCAGAACCCTACAATATGTTGTTTACAGGAAACACACTTAAAGCATGGAGATACATATAGAGTAAAGGTAAAAGGTTGTAGCAGAATCTATTATGCTTCAGGTAAAGCCAAAAAAGCAGGGGTAGCTATTCTTATCTCAGATCAAGCAAAAGCAGAAGTTGATCTAATTAAAAGAGATAAGGAAGGAAACTATATCCTGCTGAAAGGTAGCATAAATAATGAAGCCATATCGATACTAAACATATATGCACCAAGTGGTATAGCATCTAACTTTCTAAAGGAAAAGTTAAGAGAGTTGCAAGAAGAAATAGACAGTAAAACTATAATAGTGGGAGATCTCAACCTTGCACTCTCAATTTAGACAAATCAAACCACAAAACAAACAAGAAAGAAATTAAAAAAGTAAATAGAACATTAGAAAAACTAGGTATGATAGACCTTTGGAGAAAACTGAATGGCAATAGAAAGAAATATACTTTCTTCTCAGCAGTTCAAGGATCCTATACAAAAATTGACCATATATTAGGACATAAAGATCTCAAAATTAAATGTAGGAAGGCAGAAATAATAAATGCCTTCTTCTCAGATCACAATGCAATAAAAGCTACCTTCAGTAAAAAGTTAGGGATAAATAGACCAAAAAGTAATTGGAAACTGAATAATCTCATCTTAAAGAATGACTCGGTGAAAGAGCAAATTATAGAAACAATTAATAATTTCACCCAAGATAATGACAATGATGAGACATCATACCAAAATCTGTGGGATGCAGCTAAAGCAGTAATAAGGGGAAATTTTATATCTTTAGAGGCTTATTTGAAGGAAATAGAGAAAGAGAAGATTAACAAATTGGGCTTGCAACTTAAAAGGCTAGAAAAAGACCAAATTAAAAACCCCCAACCAAAAATTAAATTTGAAATACAAAAATTAAAAGGAGAAATCAATAATATTGAAAGTAAAAAAACTATTGAATTAATAAATAAAACCATGAGTTGGTTTTATGAAAAAGCCAATAAAATAGATAAACCTTTGGTAAATCTGATCAGAAAAAAAGAAAGAGGAAAATTAAATTGTTAGTCTTACAAATGAAAAGGGGGATCTTTCCACCAATGAAGAGGAAATTAGAGAAATAATAAGGAGTTACTTTGCCCAACTTTATGCCAATAAATTTGATAAGTTAAGTGAAATGGATGACTTCCTCCAAAAATATAGGCTTCCTAGATTAACAGAGGAGGAAATAAATTGCTTAAATAGTCCCATTTCAGAAAAAGAAATAGAACAAGCTATTAATCAATTCCCCAGGAAAAAATCCCCTGGACCAGATGGATTTCCATGTGAATTCTACCAAACATTTAAAGCACAATTAGCCCCAATGCTATATAAACTATTTGAAAAAAATAGGGAATGAAGGAGTCCTACCAAACTCCTTTTATGACACAGACATGGTACTGATATCTAAACCAGGTCGATCGAAAACTGAGAAAGAAAATTATAGACCAATTTCCTTAATGAATATTGATGCTAAAATCTTAAATAAGATATTAGCAAAAAGACTTCAGAAAATCATCTCCAGGATAATACACTATGATCAAGTAGGGTTCATACCAGGAATGCAGGGCTGGTTTAATATTAGGAAAACTATTGGTATAATTGACCATATTAATAATGAAATTAATAAAAACCATATGATCATCTCAATAGATGCAGAAAAAGCATTTGACAAAATCCAACATCCATTCCTACTAAAAACTCTTGTGAGTATAGGAATTAATGGATTATTCCTTAGAATAATCAGGAGCATATATTTAAGACCTTCAGTAAGCATAATATGCAATAGAAATAAACTGTAACCTTTCCCAGTAAGATCAGGAGTGAAACAAGGTTGCCCACTATCACCATTACTATTCAATATAGTACTAGAAAAGCTAGCCTCGGCAATAAGAGCCGAGCAAGAGATTCAAGGAATTAGAGTAGGAAATGAGGAAATCAAACTATCACTCTTTGCAGATGACATGATGGTATACTTAGAGAACCCCAAAGACTCTGCTAAAAAGCTATTAGAAATAATTCAGAATGTTAGCAAAGTGGCAGGATACAAAATAAATCCACATAAATCCTCAGCATTCTTATATATCACCAACAAAATGCAACAGCAAGTGATACAAAGAGAAATTCCATTCCAAACAAATGTTGAGAGTATAAAGTATTTGGGAATCCATCTACCAAAGAATAGTCAGGAATTATATGAGAAAAATTACAAAACACTTGCCACAAAAATAAAGTCAGATTTAAATAATTGGAAAGACATTCAGTGCTCTTGGATAGGCCGAGCGAATATAATAAAGATTACAATACTCCCCAAACTAATCTATTTATTTAGTGCTATACCAATCAGACTCCCAAGAAACTATTTTAATGACCTAGAAAAAATAACAACAAAATTCATATGGAAGAATAAAAGGTCGAGAATTGCAAGGGAACTAATGTAAAAAAAGTCAGAGGAAGATGGTCTAAGTGTACCTGATCTAAAGCTATATTATATAGCAGCAGTCACCAAAACCATTTGGTACTGGCTAAGAAATAGAATGGTAGATCAGTGAAACAGATTAGATACAAAGGACAAAAAAGGGTACATCTATAGCAATCAAATTTTTGACAAACCAAAAGATACCAACATTAGGGACAAAAATTCATTATTTGGAAGAAACTGTTGGGAAAACTGGAAATTAGTATGGCAGAAATTAGATATGGACCCACACTTAACACCATATGCCAAGATAAGATCAAAATGGGTCCATGATTTAGGCATAAAGAGGGAGATAATAAATAGATTAGAGGAACAGAGGATAGTCTACCTCTCAGACCTGTGGAGGAGGAAGGAATTTATGACCAGAGGAGAATTAGAGATCATTATTGATCACAAAATAGAAGATTTTGATTACATCAAACTAAAAAGTTTCTGTACAAACAATACTAATGCAAACAAGATTAGAAGGGAAGTAACAAATTGGGAAAATATTTTTAAAAGGAAATGTTCTGACAAAGGTCTCATTTCCAAAATATATAGAGAACTGATCCTGATTTATAGGAAACCAAACCATTCTCCAATTGATAAATGGTCAAGGGATATGAACAGACAATTCTCAGATGATGAAATTGAAACTATTTCCACTCATATGAAAGAGTGTTCCAAATCACTACTGATCAGAGAAATGCAAATTAAGACAACTCTGAGATATCACTACACACCTGTCAGATTGGCTAAGATGACAGGAACAAATAATGATGAATGTTGGAGGGGATGTGGGAAAACTGGGACACTGATACATTGTTGGTGGAGTTGTGAAAGAATCCAGCCATTCTGGAGAGCAATTTGGAACTATGCCCAAAAAGTTATCAAACTGTGCATACCCTTTGACCCAGCATTGCTGTTATTGGGATTATATCCGAAAGAAATACTAAAGAGTGGAAAGGGACCTGTATGTGCCAAAATGTTTGTGGCAGCTCTTTTTGTTGTAGCTAGAAACTGGAAGTTGAATGGATGTCCATCAATTGGAGAATGGTTGGGTAAATTGTGGTATATGAAGGTTATGGAATATTATTGCTCTGTAAGAAATGACCAGCAGGAGGAATACAGAGAGGCTTGGAGAGACTTAAATCAACTGTTGCTGAGTGAAATGAGCAGAACCAGAAGATCACTATACACTTCAACAACAATACTGTATGAGGATGTATTCTGATGGAAGTGGAAATCTTCAACATAAAGAAGATCCAACTCACTTCCAGTTGATCAATGATGGACAGAAATAACTATACCCAGAGAAGGAACACTGGGAAGCGAATGTAAATTCTTAGCACTACTGTCTATCTACCCAGGTTACTTATACCTTCGGAAGCTAATAATTAATGTGCAACAAGAAAAAGGTATTTACACACATATATTGTATCTAGGTTATATTGTAACACATGTAAAATGTATGGGATTACCTGCCATCGGGGGGAGGGAGTGGAGGGAGGGAGGGGATAATTTGGAAAAATGAATAAAAAAAAATTAGAGAATGGTTGGGTAAATTATAGTATATGAATATTATGGAATATTATTGTTCTGTAAGAAATGACCATCAGGATGAATACAGAGAGGCTTGGAGAGACTTACATGAAGTGATGCTGAGTGAAACGAGCAAAACCAGGAGATCATTATACACTATAACAACAATACTGTATGAGAATGTATTCTGATGGAACTGGATATTTTCAACAAAATTCAGATCCAGTTGATCAATGATGGACAGAATTATCTACACCCAGAGAAGGAACACTGGGAAATTAGTGTAACTGTTTGCATTTTTGTTTTTCTTCCCAGGTTATTTATTTATACCTTCTGAATCCAATTCTTCCTGGGCAAAAAAAAAAAAAAAAAATTGGTTCTGCACACATATATTGTACCTAGGATATACTATAACATATTTACTATGTTTGGGAATGCCTGCCATCTAGGGGAGAGAGTGGAGGAACAAGGGAAAAATAATTAGGAACAGAAGTGAGTGCAAGGGATAATGTTGTAAAAAATTATCCATACATATGTACTGTCAAAAAAAGTGATATAATTATAAAATTAATTTAAAAAATAATTAGGTCAGTTTTTGCTTTTGCTTGACCTGAGATCAGGATGGCTATCCCTGCTTTTTTTACTTCACCTGAAGCATAATTTATTCTGTGTAAGGGGCCTTTAAATGGGTGCCACAGCAAATTGGGAGATTGAGTGGTCCGGAAGTAATTTCTGTGGATATTAGGACTGCCCTTGGGCGGGATCCTGGCCATATTGAGATAGCTTCATAATGGATGACTCTCTTGCTGATTGGCTGTGTGTGTGACCTCACAGGCCCTATGTAAGCCCACTGCAAGCAGCAGGAGTCCTCTTTAACCTGGCGTTCTTCACCTTGGCTTCCTAGCCTGGGTGGCCAAGCCAAGATGGATAGCCAAAAGAGGTAAGGATTTTGGTAATGAACACATGGGTCTTCTGACCAGGTGTTCACTCGGGAACCAACAAGTCAGGGCATCAGTTAGGGCATTATGTGAGTAGGTATAATAAAGGCTTTTAAGATTACACGTGGTTGTTCTTGAGTGCGCTACCAGTTATTAAGCTATAGATTCAAGAGATTGTGGCCAGAGACCTTTGAAGGCCTCAGAGGAGGCGAGCCGGGTAGAATTCACACTGCAAAGGACAGTGGTCAAAGGTACTCTGGTGAGTCTAGGACAGACTAGTAATTGTAACTGCCAGGAGAGCATGTTACAAATGACGCTCATCGTGGACACATCAGTAATTATCAGGTTTTGAAAATATTTAATATTCAGAATTAAGATTCTGAAAGATCCGGTAGAAACGCCACTTAAGAGGGAAGACAGAAAAGTAACATGGATCCAGGTAACTCTGGGATCAGGCTCAAGGACACAGCTGAACATAATGCTTATATAAAGAGGTTAAAGAGCCAGATGGAAGATCTTTTAACAAAGATCACCACTGAAGATCAGCAGGAAACTTGTAATCAAGCTCCGAGAACGCTATCCCCACACCCATTAAATATATCTTGGAGAGGGAGCAACCTAGAGCTAATGCGTATGTATGACAGTATAGAGTATAAAATGCCACAGCAAGAGTTGCTGGAATTGCAGGTTAAACTACAGATTGAGATAGAGAAAGAAGAAAAAGCTAGGTTACTACAGATAGAACAGGAAGAGTTCAAACCAGTGGCTGAAACTAAGGAAGGAAATAAATGAACCACATGGACTTCAGTTGTAGAAATTCTTCTTACCATTTTGTTGGTTTACCTCTTGCATTGTTGTTTTAAGGAATTTATTGATTAGTCTTCCATTGAGAAGTTTAGTTCTTTTTATATGCAAAGCTCAGGTTTGATTTTAAATCAGCCTTTGGGTGGGGAATTTTCCAATTCTTCTTCCCTCTGCCTCACCTTCTTGGGCCAAGGGAGAAGGGGGAGGAGGAAAAGGAAGAGCCATAATATCATCAGCACTGCCCATTAATCCATTCAAAACTCCTGTGTCTTCATTTCAAACGACAGGAGTAGGCTTTATGCCCCAAGGCAAAAAGGAATTGTGGGGTATTGAATATAATCAGAAAAGTTTTAAAAATACAGTTCAGTTAATTTCTAAGAAACCTTATAGGGACAAGACCTTGCAGTTAGAGAGAGTGGAGTTTTATACTTGTAAAACTGCTAGGATCGTCTTTGGAGAGTTGGAACTTCTCTTTTCTTACCTAGTGGATTTTTCACTTCCACAGGTGGGCTTGATTTCCCAACCCCCTGCGGGTACTTATAAAACAGTGTTTATGTTTAGAATGGTTTGGAAAATTGCTGTTTTAATCACTAGAATAAATAGACAGTGTGTGATCTTTGACCCAGGAGGAAAAGTAATATCAGATTTATTGATTCACACTCCTTAAGTACAATTCGGTATCAGAAACTCAAACTTTGATTTTAGGCAAAAGAATTCAGGGATATAGCTGAGTGTTCTTTTTTCATTAACTGTATGAGTGGATGTTTTAAGACCAATGGACATTATGGCTTCATTCCAATCTGGAGAAGCAGCTAGACATGTGATCAATCATTTTTCAATTGTAGAAATTTCACATGCATTTAAGACAGCTTATGGATTGGCTTACAAATATTTTGCCTTTAGGTGTTTTTGCATTGAATTTGACTTTGCCCATTCCATTGGCATTTCTTATAATCCTATTAGTAAAGTCATTACTTCACCGACTATCCCCAAGATCTTCTCTTCTAAACAAGAGAAGGGAATTTTGGGATATGTGATTGCTTACAATTTTTAAATTTTGATTTTACATTTTTAAACACTTTTGATTTTGCATCTTCAAAGTATTTTGATTTTACATTTTAAAGTTATTTTGGTTTTACATTTTTAATCTATTTCGGTTTTACACTTTTAAATTATTTTGGTTTTACATTTTTAAATTCTTTGCCTTTTACCTTAGCAATGCACTTCGGGCATACACAAAAAGTGCAGCTAAGTGACAAACTGACTAACTTTTGTCTGACTTTTGTTAATCTTTTTGACAACAACTTTGTTTCCACTGTGATGTGGAAAGGCCTGGATGGCATTTGGAAAGGCCCAAGTTGGGCCCTGGGGACATTCCTTCCTAGGTGCAGATCCAGCAGTAGAGTTCATCCCCACCAGAGACATTTGTAACCTGGGGATCCAAGAGAAGGACCAGACAACAGTCCAGAGAGACCAGCCAGATGTCCGCAGCCCTCCAGACACTGATGGCAGCGATGCCCCTCCTGACCGTGACACCAGAGACACCAGACACAGTTCCAGTGTTGCAGGTGAAATGGACTGTTTTGGGTGATACGCAATATAAAGACTGTAAATGGACCATGGGCCTGCTTGCTTCTCCCGTGGCTACTTGCCATATGGTGGCCTGGGGAGAGGCTTTGCCCTATGCTTTCTATTGAAGGACTATGCTTTTAAATTAGTGGGTGAAAAACAAACACACCCACCTGCTGTTGTTATTGAGACAATGTTATTGGACATGACTTTGCTTATGTGCACCTGTGAAACTAGAATTGTTCTAGGATTGTGAAAAGTGCAATAGAGAATTGTGATAAGCTAGAATTGTTCTAGAATTGTGAAAAGTGCAATTGAGAATTGTGATAAGCTAGAATTGTTCTAGGATTGTGACAAGTGCAACAGAAAATTGTAAGAAACTAGAATTGGTCTAGAATTGTGATAAATGTAACTAGAATTGTGACAACCTACCTCACTGATATTTGTTAACTAGAATTGTGATGTTTTAAACCTTGTTGACTTCCCACCTCACTGTTGACATCCTATCTCATTGGCATCCAACCTCTTTGGCTTATTATCTAGAGTATGACTTTGATGAATGGGTTGAACACTTGGGCCACTGTTGAGCCTGGTTCTCATTGTCATACTTTTGTTTACTGATCTGCTGCTTTGTACCTCCTTGGGCATAACACTCTGTCATCTCATGGATCAAGTGAACTATAGCTGGTGCTAAAAGTTTAGCTTGGTGAGATGTACGGTTCCCGCAAAACAAGAGAAAGGGAATTGTAAGGGGCCTTTAAATGGGTGCCACAGCAAATTGGGAGATTGAGTGGTCCGGAAGTAATTTCTGTGGATATTAGGACTGCCCTTGGGCGGGATCCTGGCCATATTGAGATAGCTTCATAATGGATGACTCTCTTGCTGATTGGCTGTGTGTGTAACCTCACAGGCCCTATGTAAGCCCACTGCAAGCAGCAGGCGTCCTCTTTAACCTGGCATTCTTCACCTTGGCTTCCTAGCCTGGGTGGCCAAGCCAAGATGGATAGCCAAAAGTGGTAAGGATTTTGGTAGTGAACACATGGGTCTTCTGACCAGGTGTTCACTCGGGAACCAACAAGTCAGGGCATCAGTTAGGGCATTATGTGAGTAGGTATAATAAAGGCTTTTAAGATTACACGTGGTTGTTCTTGAGTGCGCTACCAGTTATTAAGCTATAGATTCAAGAGATTGTGGCCAGAGACTTTTGAAGGCCTCAGAGGAGGCAAGCCGGGTAGAGTTCACACTGCAAAGGACAGTGGTCAAAGGTACTCTGGTGGGTCTAGGACAGACTAGTAATTGTAACTGCCAGGAGAGCACATTACAATTCTGTTCCTACCTTTTACCTTTATTCCATCTGTATAGCCCTGATTCAAGTGTGTTTCCTGTAAACAACATATTGTGGATTCTGTTTTTTAATCCAGTCTGCTAACCACTTCCTCTTTATAGGAGAGTTTGCCCCATTCACATTTATGGTTAAAATGACTAATTTTGTATTATTTGCCATCTTGTTAACCCCTGCTTATGCTTTTCTTCTTTCCTTCCTCCTTCCTCCCCTCCCCAGTATTAAATTTGGAAGTACCACTTGCTTTGCAGGACCCTCCCTTTTTAGTATCCCTCCTCCCACCTTAGAGTTCCTCTCCCTATCTTACCCCTTTTCCTCACTATTTCTGTATTCCCTTCCACTTAGCTTACTTCTTCCCTTTTCATTTTTCCCCTCTCACTTTTCAATGAGATGGGAGAAGTTTCACCATAAATCGAATATGTCTAATATTTTTCTCTTTAAGGCAATTCCGAGGGGAATAAGATTCACACTATATTCATCCCCTTCCATTCTTTCTCTCAAATATAATAGATTTCCTTTATCTCTTCGTGAGATGTAGTACCCTCCACTTTACCCTTTTTTGGGGGGTACAATTTCCTTTCCACCTCTAGTTTCTAGAAAAATTACACATGTGTTCTTTATATATCTTTATAACAGAAATATAGTTCCCAAGATTTCTTTTTACCTTTTTAATTTTCTCTTTAGTCCTATATTTGGAGATTAAACTTTTTGTTTAGTTCCGGTTTTTTCATCAGAAATAGATGAAATTCACTTATTACATTGAATGACCATCTTATTCCCTGGATAAAATTCTCATTTTGGCTGGGTAAGTTATTTTTGGCTATATACCCAGTTCCTTAGCCTTTTGGAATATCAAATTCCAGGCCCGTCAATCATTTAATGTGGATGCTGCTAGATCCTGAGTAATCCTTATAGTGGCTCCTCTATATTTGAATTGATTTTTTCTAGTAGCTTGTAGTATTTTTTCCTTAGTCTGATAGTTGTGGAATTTAGCCACAATATTTCTTGGAGTATTGATTTTAGGGTTCCTTTCAATAGGTGATTGACGAATTCTTTCAATATCTATTTTACTTTCTGTTTCTATAACATCTGGGCAGTTCTTAGATAATTTTTGTTGATAATTTCCTGGAAAATAGCGACCAGAATCTTTTTTTCATCACATTTTTCAGGAAGTCCAATAATTCTCAGATTATCTCTCATAGATCTGTTTTCCCAGTCTATTGTTTTCCCAAGAAGGTATTTGACTTTTTTCCATTGTTTCTTTTTTTTTTTTTTTTTTTTTTTTTGGTGTTGCTTGACTGATTCTTGGTGTCTCCTCAAGTCATTCAATTCCATTTGTTCAATTCTGATTTTTAATGAATTATTTTCTTCACTTACTTTTTTATATCTTTCTAATTGTCCAATTGAGTTTTTAAGTGAGTTGTTTTGTTCTATGGAATTTTTTTCCATTTCACCAATTTCATTTTTAGAGAGCTATTTTTCTTTTTCCAATTCACTAATTCTGGGGATGATTTTCTGAAGTCTATTTGCTAATATCTTATTTAAGATTTTAGCATCAATATTCATTAAGGAAATTGGTCTATAGTTTTCTTTCTCAGTTTTTGATCTACCTGGTTTAGGTATCAGTACCATGTCTGTGCCATAAAAGGAATTTGGTAGGACTCCTTCAATCCCTATTTTTTCAAACAGTTTACATAGCATTGGAGTTAGTTGTTCTTTAAATGTTTGGTAGAATTCACATGTAAATCCATCTGGTACTGGGGACTTTTTCTTAGGAAGTTGGTTAATAGCTTGGTCTATTTCTTTTTCTGAGATGGGACTATTTAGACTACTTACTTCTTCCTCTGTTAATCTGGGCAAGCTATATTTTTGAAGGTATTCTTCCATTTCATTTAAGTTATCGAATTTATCGGCATAAAGTTGAGCAAAGTAGCTCCTAACTATTGTTCTAATTTCCTCTTCATTAGTGGTGAGTTCACCCTTTTCATTTTCAAGACTAACAATTTGCTTTTTCTCTTTCCTTTTTTAAATCAGGTTTACTAAGGGTTGTCTATTTTGTTGGTTTTTTCATAGAACCAATTCTTAGTTTTATTAATTAATTCAATAGTTTTTTTACTTTCAATTTTATTAATCTCACCTTTTATTTTTTGAATTTCAAGTTTTGTGTTTGTCTGGGGGTTTTTAATTTATTCCTTTTCTAGCAATTTTAGTTGTAAGCCCAATTCGTTGGCCCTCTCTTTCTCTATTTTATGCAAGTAGGCCTCTAAAGATATAAAACTTCCCCTTATTACTGCTTTGGCTGTATCCCACACATTTTGGTATGATGTCTCATTATTGTCATTTTCTTGGGTGAAGTTATTAATTATGTCTATGATTTGCTGTTTTACCAAATCATTCTTTAGTATAAGATTATTTAGTTTCCAATTATTTTTTGGTCTGTTTTCCCCTGGCTTTTTATTAAATGTAATTTTGATTGCATTATGGTCTGAAAAGGATGCATTTACTATTTCTGCCTTACTGCATTTGATTTTGAGGCTTTTATGCCCTAGTCTATGATCAATTTTTATATAGGTTCCATGAACTGCTGAGAAGAAAGTATACTCCTTTCTGTCTCCATTTAGCTTTCACCAAAGATCTATCATATCAAACTTTTCTAGTATTCTATTTACCTCTTTGACTTCTTTCTTATTTATTTTGTGGTTTGATTTATCTAATTCTGAGAGTGCAAGGTTGAGATCTCCCACTATTATAGTTTTGCTATCTATTTCCTCTTGCAGCTCTTTTAATTTCTCTTTTAAGAATTTAGATGCTGCACCACTTGGTGCATATATGTTTAATATTGATACTGCTTCATTATTGATACTTCCCTTTAGCAGGATATGATGCCCTTCCTTATCTCTTTTAATTAGATCAATTTTTGTTTTTGTTTGATCTGACATGAGGATGGCTACTCCTGCTTTTTTGGTTTTGCCTGAAGCATAATAGATTCTGCTCCACCCTTTGACTTTTAGTTTGAATGTCTCACCCTGTTTCCTGTAAACAACAGATAGTAGGATTCTGACTTTTAATCCAGTCTGCTAACTGCTTCCTCTTTATGAGGCAGTTTGCCCCATTCATGTTTATGGTTAGAAGGACTAATTCTATATTGCTTGCCATCCTGTTAACCCCTGCCTATGCTTTTCCCCTTTCCTTCCCTCTTACCCCTCTACCCAGTATTAAGGTTGTGAACACCACTTGCTTTTCACAGCCCTCCCTTTTTAGGATCCCTCCCCCACCTTAAAGTTTCTCCCCTTATTTTACCCCTTTTCCTCGAAATTTCTGTTTCCCTTCCCCTTAGCTTTCTCCTTCCCTTTCACTTTTCAATGAAGTGGAAGAAGTTTCACCATAAATTGAATATGTCTATTGATACACACTATGTTCATCTCCCTTCTTTCTTTCTCTCAGATATAATAGGTTACATTTGCCTCTTCATGAAATGTAGTACCACCAATTTACACTTTTTTATGATATAATTTCCTTTCCACCTCTAGTTTCTAAGACAAATTGTACATATGTTCTTTACATATTTTTTTTTGGCAGAAGTATAGTTCTCAAGATTTCTTTTTACCTTTTTTAGAAATTTCTTGAATTCTGTATTTGAAGATCAAACCTTTTATGTAGGTCTGGTTTTTTCATCAAAAATAGATGGAATTCATTTATTTTGTTAAATATCCATCTTCTTCCCTGGAAAACGATGCTCATTCTTGCTGGGTAAGTTATTCTTGGCTGCATACCAACTTCCTTAGCCTTTCGGAATATCATGTTTCAGGCCCTTCATTCTTTTAATGTGGATGCTGCTAGTTCCTGGGTTATCCTTATTGTGGATCCTCCATATCTGAATTGCTTCTTTCTAGCAGCTTCTAATATCTTTTCCTTTGTCTGATGGTCCTTGAACTTGGCCACTCTATTTCTTGGCGTTTTGATTTTAGGGTCCCTTTCAGTAGGTGATCAATGAATTTTTTCAATGTCTATTTTACCCTCTGTTTCCAGAACGTGTGGGCAGTTCTCTTTGATAATTTCCTCGAAAATGGTGTCCAAGCTCTTTTTTTCCTCACATTTTTCAGGGAGTCTGATTATTTTCAAATTGTCTCTCCTGGATCTGTTTTCCAGGTCTGTTGTCTTTCTAATAAGGTACTTGACATTCTTTTCAATTGTTTCATTTCTCTGGTTTTGCTTGACTACCTCTTGGATTCTCCTTGAGTCATTAATTAATAAAACTAAGAGTTGGTTCTATGAAAAAACCAACAAAATAGACAAACGCTTAGTAAAACTGATTTAAAAAAGGAAAGAGAAAAAGCAAATTGTTAGTCTTGAAGATGAAAAGGGTGAACTCACCACTAATGAAGAGGAAATTAGAACAATAGTTAGGAGCAACTTTGCTCAACTTTATGCCGATAAATTCGATAACTTAAATGAAATGGAAGAATACCTTCAAAAATATAGCTTGCCCAGATTAATAGAGGAAGAAGTAAATAGTCTAAATAGTCCCATTTCAGAAAAAGGAATAGAACAAGCTATTAACCAACTCCCTAAGAAAAAGTCCCCAGGACCAGATGGATTTACATGTGAATTCTACCAAACATTTAAAAAACAACTAACTCCAATGCTATATATGCTATATGAAAAAATAGGGATTGTAGGAGTCCTGCCAAATTCCATGAAACAGACATGGTACTGATACCTAAACCAGGTAGATTGAAAACTGAGAAAGAAAACTATAGAAAAATCTCCTTAATGAATATTGATGCTAAAATCTTAAATAAGATTAGCAAAAAGGCTTCAGAAAATAAGCCCTAGGATAATACAATATGATCAAGTAGGATTTATACCAGGAATGCAGGGCTGGTTTAATATTAGGAAAACTATTAGTATAATTGATCATATTAATAATCAAATTATTAAAAACCATATGCTCATCACAATGGATGCAGAAAAAGCATTTGATAAAATCCAACATCCATTCCTACTATAAACACTTGAGAGTATAGGAATAAATGGACTATTCCTTAAAATAATAAGAAGCATATATTTCAAACTGTCAGTAAACGTCATATATAATGGCGATAAACTGGAGTCTTTCCCTGTAAGATCAGTAGTGAAACGAGGTTGCCCACTATCACCATTACTATTCAATATAGTACTAAAAATGCTAGCCTAGGCAATAAGAACTGAGAAAGAGATTCAAGGAATTAGAGTAGGAAATGAGGAAATCAAACTATCACTCTTTGCAGATCACATGATGGTATACTTAGAGAACCCCAAAGACTCTGCTAAAAAGTTATTAGAAATAATTCAGAACTTTAGCAAAGTGGCAGGATACAAAATAAATCCACATAAATCCTCAGCATTTTTATACATTACCAACACAATTCAAGAGCAAGAGATACAAAGAGAAATTCCATTCAAAATAATGGTCCCTAGTATAAAATATTTGGAAATATATCTACCAAAAGAAAATCAGGAATTATATGAGCAAAATTACAAAACACTTGCCACAAAAATAAAGTTGTATTTAAATAATTAGAAAGATATTAAGTGCTCTTAGATAGGCCGAGTGAAGATAATCCAGATGCCAATACTCCATAAACTAATCTATTTATTTAGTGCTTTACCAATCAGACTCCCAAGAAACTATTTTAATGATCTGGAAAAAATAACAACAGAATTCATATGGAACAACAAAAGGTCGAGAATTTCAAGGGAAGTAATGAAAAAAAAAAATCAAATGAAGGTGGTGTAGCTGTACCTGATCTAGAACTATATTATAAAGCAACAGTCACCAAAATCATTTGGTATTGGCTAAGAAATAGACTAGTTGATCAGTGGAATAAGTTAGGTTCACATTCAATAAAATTAGCAATCTGGTGTTTGACAAACCCAAAGATCCCAACTTTTGGGATAAGAATTCATTATTTGACAAAAACCGCTGGGAAAACTGGAAATTAGTATGGCAGAAAGTAGGCATGGACCTACATTTAATACCACATGCTAAGATAAGATCAAAATGGGTTCAAGATTTAGGCATAAAGAACAAGATCATAAATAAATTAGAGGAACATAGTATAGTTTACCTCTCAGACTTGTGGAGGAGGAAGGAATTTGTGACCAAAGGAGAACTAGAGATCATTATTGATGACAAAATAGAACATTTTGGTTACATCAAATTAAAAAGTTTTTGCAAAAACCAAACTAATGCAAACAAGATTAGAAGGGAAGTAACAAATTGGGAAACCATTTTTACAGTTAAAGGTTCTGATAAAGGCCTCATCTCCAAAATATACAGAGAATTGATTTTAATTTATAAGAAATCAAGCCATTCTCCAATTGATAAATGGTCAAAGGATATGAACAGACAATTTTCAGATGATGAAATTAAAACTATTTCCACTCATATGAAAGAGTGTTCCAAATCACTATTGATCAGAGAAATGCAAATTAAGACAACTCTGAGATATCATTACACACCTGTCAGATTGGCTAAGATGACAGGAACAAATAATGATGAATGTTGGAGGGGATGTGAGAAAACTGGGACACTGATGCATTGTTGGTGGAGTTGTGAAAGAATCCAACCATTCTGGAGAGCAACCTGTAATTATGCCCAAAAAGTTATCAAACTGTTCATACCCTTTGATCCAGCAGTGCTACTACTGGGCTTATATCCCAAGGAAATACTAAAGAAGGGAAAGGGACCTGTATGTGCCAAAATGTTTGTGGCAGCCCATATTGTAGTGGCTAGAAACTGGAAAATGAATGGATGCCCATCAATTGGAGAATGGTTGGGTAAATTAGGGTATATGAATGTTATGGAATATTATTTTTCTGTAAGAAATAACCAACAGGATGAATACAGAGAGTTTTGGAGAGACTTACATCAACTGATGCTGAGTGAAACGAGCATAACTAGGAGATCATTATGCACTTCAACAATGATACTGTATGAGGATGTATTCTGATGGAAGTGGATATCTTCAACATAGAGAAGAGCTAATCCTATTCCAATTGATCACTGATGGACAGAATTAGCTATACCCAGAGAAGGAACACTGGGAAATGAGTGTAAATTGTTAGCATTATTTGTTTTTCTCCCCATATAATTCTTACCTTCTGAATAGAATTCTTCCTTTGTCACAACAACAACAAAATTCAGTTCTGCACATATATATTGTACCTAGAAAATATACTATAAGATATTTAATATGTATGGGAATGCCTCTTATCTAGGCGAGGCGGTGGATGGAAGGAGGGAAAAAATTCGGAACAGAAGGGAGTACAAGGGATAATGTTATAAAAAAATTACCTATGCATATGTACTGTCAAAAATATTATAATTATAAAATTAAAAAAATACATGTAAAAAAAAGTCTTTAGTGAACACTTACAAAAAGTCTCTTTTGGCTTGAGACAATTCATGTCACACACACTTCATATCATTTCTTCTGTGCACATTCTTTCAGATTCTGTTCAGAAGCTTGGTGTCATGTGGTTTTTGATTGATACTGGGAGAGCTTGAGTAGCTTCTTGGCTTCGCTTTGCCATCTTGGCTCCAGAAAAACTGATTTCAAAATATTTGGAGAAAAAAATTAATATCCTATAAAGTAGAATGCTTCAGGCAAAGTTAACTCAGAAGGTGGGTATGGGGGTGGGGTAGAGGTTCAAGAATGAAATTCCTATGGCACAAAGAAAAACATTCTAACGAAGAAGAAATTTTGGGATTTGTATTAAGAGACAAATATAGATGCAAAGAGAAATTTACTTATATTCAAAATGACTGTTTAGAAATTGAAAGGAAGAAAAGGTAATAAAGTAAATCTTATGGTATTTCAAGGTCCTCTAAAACACTGCTTTCAAACTCAAGTAGAAATAGGACTGTTAATTTGTTATTCCACAGTCTCCTTGAGCTGTTCTACCTCTGTTTCCCTGTACTAGTTTCCCTCATTTTCCTGACTGAGTTTCCCTGAATTGTTCTTTCTCAAGCTTCCTTAACTGTTCTGCCTCAGTCCCTTAAGTTGTAAAACCCCCCTGGTTCATTAAGACTGAGGACCATTTGCTCTAAGGTTATAAATTGTCAATGGGAGATTAGGAGCAGATCAGACTTTCTGGCTCCTAGCTTCTTCTGCCCCCAAGAATTTATGACACCGCCCCTCTAAAATATTCCAAAAGATAAGACTATCTTGGATACTTCACTGACATCTTTACTTCTGTTATTCAAACATTCTGACTCTGGCTTTTAGTAAAAATATACAGCCTGCCCCCCCATCCTGACAGAACCAAGCGCTTCTAACTTTTCCCACTCTTCTTCCTTTCCTTTGTCTGAAAAGCTATAAAAGTGTTTATCATTCCCCCATTCATTGCTGGATACTTTGAGACGAGAGTCCTGTCCAGTCAATTAAACTCTCTAATTAATAAAATATTAAAAAAACTCTCTAATCTCTATCTTGCCTCAGTTTCTCTGGCATTACAAATTCATACATAAAGATCATAGTGTGTCACATATTGAATTACTATTAATGCAATGTTATCTATGTTTTAATATATTTTTACTTTATTTTATTAAATATTTACCATTTAAAATTTAATTTGATTTCACTGCCCCTGTGATGGCTACTGGTGGATTCATGTGGCCTGTTATTCCCATGTTTGAGAACTTTGCTTTAAAAGTAGCATCAGGAATGCTAGAACTCAGAATTCAATAAGGCCCATAAAATATCTAAAGATAAAAAAAATACTGTGATTATTTTTAGCTACCATGAAAAAGAAAGGAAGAATAAAAAAGACATATGAACTTTTCTAAAGGAGATAGGATGAGGACAAATGACAACAGAAAGAAAGTTGAGCTTCTCAATCTTATTTTGCTTCTGGGTTCCCAATAAAGAAAAATAAAATTTTCCATCGCAAATAACAACACAAAAATATTAATATCCAAGATGGGAGATAGAGAATACTTTGGTGAAATCAAGCCACTTGTCCTGAATGAATAACTGAGTCACAAATGGACTGACAGACCTTTGTTAATGACATTTTCAAAATTTTGGAAATGGGAACACCACCATATGTTTAGAGAAAGATGGTATCCCAAATTTAAAAAAAATTAAATTGGAGGGGGGAAAAGAGTCTACAAACAACAGATTAGTGAATTTGATTTAATTTATACAAATTTTAGAATGAACCCTTAAAACCCTTTAAATAAATGGGGAAGCAATAATAACAAAAGCTAAGATTGCATTAGGAAGAAACCATGCCATACTTAATTAATTTATTTTTAATAGGATAACAGTTATTAAATGAAGAGAATTTAGTGATTTAAATTTAGAAAATTTGCTAGAAAAGCTTAAAAGTAATAAAGTGTCAAATAATAATACACTATTGTTATGGGGGGGATGGAGAATGAGAGAGAGAGAGAGAGAAAGAGATTAAAAATCACTTGAAAAGATGTTTTTAAAAATGATTGGATAGCCATATGATAGCAAGTCTCATATTGGTTAACATTATTACTTAAGAAATAGATGAAATGTATATAGTCAGGTGACACATTAGCTAAAGTGTCCAGCCTGCAGTGAAGAAGACCTGAATTCAAATTTGGACACAAACTTTTAAATTTTTAATTGTGTGACCCCTGGCAAGTCTTTTTTCTCATTTTTTTAATACATAAAATGAGCTAAATAAGGACATAGGAAATCATTCCAGTATCTTTGCCAAGAAAACCCTAAATGGGATAGTGAAGAGTCAAACATGATTGAAATAAATAAACAGCAGTAATGTAAGTATAGTTGATATCATATTGCTTGACTTCTCAATGGGTAAGGATGGAGAGAGGAAGTGAATTTGAAACTGACAATTAGAAAAATTTATTTTTTTTATTTTTAAATTAATTTTATAATTATAACATTTTTTGACAGTACATATGCATAGGTAAATTTTTTTTTTTTTTTACAATATTATCCCTTGTACTCCCTTCTGTTCCGAATTTTTCCCCTCCTTCCCTCCACTCCCTCCCCTAGATGGCAGGCATTCCCATACATATTAAATATCTTATAGTATATCCTAGGTACAATATTTATGTGCAGAACTGAATTTTATTATTGTTGTTGCAAAGGAAGAATTTTATTCAGAAGGTAAAAATTATCTGGGGAGAAAAACAAAAAATGCTAACAATTTATACTCATTTCCCAGTGTTTCTTCTCTGGGTATAACTAATTCTGTCCATCAGTGATCAATTGGAATAGGATTAGCTCTTCTCTATGTTGAAGATATCCACTTCCATCAGAATACATCCTCATACAGTATCATTGTTGAAGTGTATAATGATCTCCTAGTTCTGCTCGTTTTACTCAGCATCAGTTGATGTAAGTCTCTCCAAGCCTCTCTGTATTCATCCTGTTGGTCATTTCTTACAGAACAATAATATTCCATAACATTCATATATCATAATTTACCCAACCATTCTCCAATTGATGGACATCCATTCATTTTCCAATTTCTAGCCACTACAATATGGGCTGCCACAAACATTTTGGCACATACAGGTCCCTTTCCCTTCTTTAGTATTTCCTTGGGATATAAGCCCAGCAGTAGCACTGCTGGATCAAAGGGTATGCACAGTTTGATAACTTTTTGGGCATAATTCCAGATTGCTCTCCAGAATGGTTGGATTCTTTTAAAACTCCACCAACAATGCATCAGTGTCCCAGTTTTTCCACATCCCCTCCAACATTCATCTTTATTTGCTCCTGTCATCTTAGCCAATCTGAAAGTGGTATCTCAGAGTTGTCTCAGAGTTGTCTAAATTTGCATTTCTCTGATCAATAGTGATTTGGAACACTCTTTCACAGGAGTGGAAATAGTTTCAATTTCATCATCTGAAAATTGGCTATTGATATCCTTTGACCATTTATCAATTGGAGAATGGCTTGATTTCTTATAAATTAAAGTCAATTCTCTGTATATTTTGGAGATGAGGCCTTTATCAGAACCTTTAACTGTAAAAATGGTTTCCCAATTTGTTACTTCTCTTCTAATCTTGTTTCCATTAGTTTTGTTTGTCCAAAAACTTTTTAATTTGATGTAATCAAAATGTTCTATTTTGTGATCAATAATGATCTCTAGTTCTCCTTTGGTCACAAATTCCTTCCTCCTCCACAAGTCTGAGAGGTAAACAATACTATGTTCCTCTAATTTATTTATGATCTTGTTCTTTATGCCTAAATCATGGACCTATTTTGATCTTATCTTAGTATGTGGTGTTAAATTGGGGTACATGCCTAGTTTCTGCCATACTAATTTCCGGTTTTCCCAGCAGTTTTTGTCAAATAATGAATTCTTATCCCAAAATTTGGGATCTTTAAGTTTGTTGAAAACTAGATTGCTATTTTTATTCACTATCTGATCCTGTGAATCTAACCTATTCCACTGATCAATTAGTCTATTTCATAGCCAATACCAAATGGTTTGGGTGACTGCTGCTTTATAATATCGTTCTAGATCAGGTACAGCTACACCACCTTCATTTGATTTTTTTTTTTTTCATTACTTCCCTTGAAATTCTCGACCATTTGTTGTTCCATATGAATTCTGTTGTTATTTTTTCATTAAAATAGTTTCTTGGGAGTCTGATTGGTAAAGCACTAAATAAATAGATTAGTTTATGGAGTATTGGCATCTGGATTATCTTCACTCGGCCTATCTAAGAGCACTTAATATCTTTCTAATTATTTAAATACAACTTTATTTTTGTGGCAAGTATTTTGTAATTTTGCTCATATAATTCCTGATTTTCTTTTGGTAGATATATTCCCAAATATTTTATACTAGGGACCATTATTTTGAATGGAATTTCTCTTTGTATCTCTTGCTCTTGAATTGTGTTGGTAATGTATAAAAATGCTGAGGATTTATGTGGATTTATTTTGTATCCTGCCACTTTGCTAAAGTTCTGAATTATTTCTAATAACTTTTTAGCAGAGTCTTTGGGGTTCTCTAAGTATACCATCATGTGATCTGCAAAGAGTGATAGTTTGATTTCCTCATTTCCTATTCTAATTCCTTGAATGTCTTTCTCGGTTCTTATTGCCAAGGCTAGCCTTTCTAGTATTATATTGAATAGTAATGGTGACAGTGGGCAACCTTATTTTACTCCTGATCTTACTGGGAAAGGTTTGAGTTTATTGCCATTACATATGATGTTTACTGAAGGTTTTAATATATGTTCCTTATTATTTTAAGGAATAGTCCATTTATTCCTATACTCTCAAGTGTTTTTAGTAGGAATGGATGTTGGATTTTATCAAATGCTATTTCTGAATCTACTGAGATGATCATATGGTTTTTGTTAATTTGGTTATTGATATAGTTGATTATGCTAATAGTTTTCCAAATATTGAACCAGCCCTGCATTCCTGTTATAAATCCCACTTGGTCATAGTATATTATCCTGGGGATGATTTTCTGTAGTCTTTTTGCTAATATTTTATTAAGATTTTAGCATCAATATTCATTAGGGAGATTGGGCTATAATTTTCTTTCTCAGTTTTCAATCTACCTGGTTTAAGTATCAGTACCATGTCTGTGCCATAAAAGGAATTTGGTAGGACTCCTTCAATCCCTTTTTTTCATATAGTTTATATAGCATTGGAGTTAGTTGTTCTTTAAATGTTTGGTAGAATTCACATGTAAATCCATCTGGTCCTGGGCATTTTTTCTTAGGGAGTTGGTTAATAGCTTGTTCTATTTCTTTTTCTGAAATGGGACTATTTAGATTATTTACTTCTTCCTCTGTTAATCTGGAAAAGCTATATTTTTGAAGGTATTCTTCCATTTCATTTAAGTTATCAAATTTATTGGCATAAATTTCAGCAAAATAGCTCCTAACTATTGTTCTAATTTCCTCTTTATTAGTGGTGAGTTCTCCTTTTTCAATTTTAAGACTAACAATTTGCTTTTTCTCTTTCCTTTTTTAAATCAGATTTACTAAGGGATTGTCTATTTTGTTGGTTTTTTCAAAGAACCAACTCTTAGTTTTATTAATTAATTAAATATATTTTTTTTAACTTTCAATTTTATTAATCTCACCTTTTATTTTTAGAATTTCAAGTTTCGAGTTTTTCTGGGGGTTTTTAATTTGTTCCTTTTCTGTTGCAAGCCCAGTTTGTTGACTTTCTCTTTCTCTATTTTATCCAAATAGGCCTCTAGAGATATAAAACTTCCTCTTATTACTGCTTTGGCTGTATCCCACACATTTTGGTATGATGTCTCATTATTGTCATTTTCTTGGGTGAAGTTATTATTTATGTCTCATTTGCTGTTTCACCCAATCATTCTTTAGTATGAGATTATTTAGTTTCCAATTATTCTTTGTCTATTTTCCCCTGGCTTTTTATTGAATGTAATTTTCATTGCATTGTGATCTGTACTATAGCTCCCTTAAAGCATTTGATTTTGAGGTTTATATGTCCTATTATATGATCAATTCTGTATAGGTTCCATGAACTGCTGAGAAGAAAGCATACTCCTTTCTGTCACCATTTAGCTTTCATCAAAGATCTATCATATCAAACTTTTCTAGTATTCTATTTACCTCTTTGACTTCTTTTTTATTTATTTTGTGGTTTGATTTATCTAATTCTGAGAGTCCTTTATTAAGATCTCCCGCTATTATAGTTTTGCTGTCTATTTCTTTTTGCAGCTCTCTTGATTTCTCTTTTAAGAATTTAGATGCTGCACCACTTGGTGTATATATGTTTAATATTGATACTGCTTCATTACCTATGCTACCGTTTAGCAGGATATAATGTCATTCCTTATGTCTTTTAATTAGATCAATTTTTGTTTTTGCTTGATCTGAGATGAGGATGGCTACCCCTGCTTTTTTGGCTTCACCTGAAGCATAGTAGATTCTGCTCCACCCTTTGACTTTTATTTTGAATGTACCACACTGCTTCTTGTGTGTTTCATGTAAGCAACATATAGAAGGATTCTGTTTTAATCCAGTCTGCTAAGTGCTTCTTCTGTATGAAGGAGTTTACCCCATTCACATTTATGGTTAGAATGATTAATCCTATATTGCTTGCCATCCTGTTAACCCCTGCTTATGCTTTTCTCCTTTCCTTCCCTCTTACCCCCCTACCCAGTATTAAACTTGTGAACACCACTTGCTTTTCACAGCCCTCTCTTTTTAGTATCCCTCCCCCACCTTAAAGTTCCTCTTCCTATTTTAACCCTTTTTCTCACAATTTCTGTATTCCCTTAACCTTAGCTTACTCCTTCCCTCTCACTTTTCAATGAAGTGGAAGAAGTTTCACCATAAATCGAATATGTCTATTGATACACACTATGTTCATCTCCCTCCTTTCTTTCTCTCAGATATAATAGGTTATCTTTGCCTCTTCATGAAATGTAGTACCACCACTTTACCCTTTTTTATGATATAATTTCCTTTCCACCTCTAGTTTCTAGGACAAATTATACATGTGTTCTTTACATATCTTTTTGGCAGAAATATAGTTCTCAATATTTCTTTTTACCTTTTTAGAAATCTCTTTAGTTCTGTATTTGAAAATCAAACATTTTGTGTAGATTTGGTTTTTTCATCAAGAATAGATGGAATTCATTTATTTTGTTAAATGTCCATCTTCTTCCCTGGAAAACGATGCTCATTTTTGCTGGGTAAATTATTCTTGGCTGCATCCCAAGTTCCTTAGCCTTTCAGAATATCATATTCTAGGCCCTGCATTCTTTTAATGTGGATGCTGCTAGATCCTGGGTTATCCTTATTGTGGCTCCTCCATATCTGAATTCCTTTTTTCTAGCAGCTTCCAGTACTTTTTCCTGAGTCTGATGGTTCTTGAACTTGGCCAATATATTTCTTGGCATTTTGATTTTAGGGTCCCTTTCAGTAGGTGATCAATGAAGAAACAAATTGACAAGGGAATTGAAGAAACAAATTGACAAGATAAACAATTGATCTGTTTTTTAGGGGGGAATAAGGTTGGATGGTGTTACCCTGCTGCCTCTACAGACTGTGGGAAACAGCAGTGAGGCACTAACAGGACAGCAATGGCTGTGCTGTGTCTGTGCTGTGAGTCTCTAAGAATATGCTGAGTCACTTTGGATGGGCGTGGAGGTGGGGGTAGCCAGGTCCTGAGAGAGGAGAGATGCTAGCTTTCCAGGCTTTTATTATTCACCTCTGGTATTTTTACCCTCTCTGCTGCTCCTGGCTTGATGCCAAGCTGGAACATCCACACTGGGGTCAAAGTCTTTTCACAGAAATGGAAGAGATTGCACCCCTCCCCTCTCTGATCTGAGCTGTGTGAGCTGCCTGTCTCACTCTATCTGCCTTCCTTCAGTCTCTGCCCAGTCTGTTTGACCCTCCCCCTAGCAAACATAGACCTTCTCTGGTGAATTTCAAGGATGTCTTCTGTTGGTGATTATTTTTGTGTTTCTTTTCCAGTGAAGCATTAATTCTGAGGCTTGTCATGAAGTAAGTCCTGAGAGAAAACTAGGAGCTCAAGCAGCTGTCTGCCTCCACACTGCCATTTTGGCCGGAAGTCTCAAAAAATTCAAAACAAATAATAAATTTAAAAAGAAAAAAAAAAGATAATAAATGATATAAGCCTCAAACCTGTACATGTCATAAACCTAAGAAGGATAAAAATATACTAGATGATAGAGTAAGAATCCAAAAGAATCTTGCAAACTTTAGCACTGAGCATTCAGCACTGATGAAATTAAATGAGGAAAAAGATAAAGTCTTGCAATAAAGTACAAAAATCAGCTTTGCAATTTTAATTAGATGGCAATTGTTCTGAACAAAATCTGAGTTTACTTTACTGTAAAATGTGAAGCATACAATCAATGTAGTTGCAAAAAAAAAAAAATAAAATAAAAACAAAAACCAAACAAACCACTACTCAAAAATCAGACTTTAAAGAAAGAAACTAAGGATCCAAGTAAAAGGGGTGCTTAGGAGAAAGGATAAAAGCAGTAAGATCAAAATAGTATATTCTATAGGACATGTACAATTACCTAAGCAGATAATGTATGCATTTCCTACCCTTCCTTGTTTTAAATATTATATTCCAATGATTTGTGTCCAAGCATAAACAGTATAATAGGTTGGGGAAATGGATAGTGAATTTCTATGTGTGGGAACAGTATTTATTGTTTTGACTATTTTAGTTTATTAATAAAATAGTAATCAATGCAGAGTTGAGGAGAATGACAATTGAGAAAAAAAAAAAAAACAAAAAACAAAACATTAGAGTTGACAAGAGATCATTAGTAACTTCCTTTGAGACACAGCTTAAGTTCCATATCCTATATGAGGCCTTTCCTGATAGTTTCAAGTTCTAATATTCCTCTTCCTTACCCATATTACTTTATATTTACTGAGGATATATTTTGTGCATATGTACTTGTGTCCATGTTATCCTCACTCTTTGTACTTGCTCTTTAGCAGAATGAAATCTTCTCAAGCAGGTATTGCTCTCTCTCTCTCTTGCTCTCTTTCTTTCTCTTGCTTAATATTCTAATATCTAATACAATGCTTCATTTGTAAATAGAAGTTCAATAAATATTTGTAAAATGAAAAATAAAATAGCCCGGTTAGTTTTTTTAAAGGCAAATAGCATTTTATTTTATTTTTTTTGCCAATTATATGTAAAGATAGTTTTCAATATTCATTTTTATAAGATGTTAAAGTGCAAATTTACTTAACTTATTCCTTCCCTAGTCCTCTCTCCCCAAGATGGCAAAGAATCTCCTATAGGTTATACATACATATACAATAATTTTAAATATATTTCTACATTAGTTAGTTGTAAAAGAAGAAGCAAAGCAAAGCCCCCAAAAGCCCTACAAAGAAAGTGAAAATATTAGATTTCAATCTGGATTCAGACTATAAGTTTTTTTTTTTTTGAATGTGGATAGAATTTTCTATCATGAGTCTTCAGAAATTGTCTTGGATCATTGATTGCTGAAAAGAGTTAAGTCATCACACGATGTTGTTGTTACTGTGTATAATCTTCTGGTTCTGCTCACTTTACTCAGCATGAGTTCAAACAAGTCTTTCTAGGTTTTTCTGAAATCTGCCTGCTCATCATTTCTTATAGCAAAATAGTATTCCATTACATCCACATATCATAACTTGTTCAATCATTGCCAATTGAAGAGCATTCCTTCAATTTTGAATTCTTTGACACCACAAAAATAATTTTTTATAAATATTCTTATACATGTAGATTCTTTATCTTTTTAGGATCTATTTGGGAAAGAGACTCACTAGTGGTATCACTGGATCCAAAGATATACACAGCTTGATTGTCCTTTGGAAAAATTTTCAATTACTCTCCAGAATGGTTGAATCATTCACAACTCCACTAACAATGCATTAATGTATTGTGTTCCCAACACATATCCAATATTTATTATTTTCATTTTCTATCACATTAGCCAATCTGATAAGTGCAAGATGGTGTCTCAGAGTTGTTTTAATTTGCATTTCTCTAATCAATAATAATTTATAGGATTTTTATGTGATTAAACATAGCTTTCATTTCTTCATCTGAAAACTGCCTTTTCATATCATTTGACCATATATCAACTGGAGAATGACTTATTGCCTTATGAATTTGACTCAGTTTTCTATGTGTTTGAAAAATGGGATCTTAATTAGAAACATCAATTGTAAAAATGTCCCCCAGTTTTCTTCTTCCTTTCTAATCTTGGTGGCATTTGTTTTGTTTATGGAAAATCTTTTTCAAATTTAATGTACTAATTGTCTGCTCTTTTGCTTGAGAAGTAAACTGTTTGAGAATTGTACCACTAGGAGTTACCAGACATGATTTTTAATTCCAACTTTTTTCATCTTGGAAAAGACAATTCAGATTTAAAGGGCACATTGTACCCTCCTGAAAAATGTAAGAGTTGGACAAAATATTCTTATCATTACCTTCTAAATGTAACATTCTATTTATTTAACCTGGTTAATAATGTATCCAAGTCATTGTCAGGGGAAACAGTCAAAATTATACATGTAGTATATATAAATCTTATTTAAAATTCAAGAGAAAATGATTCTTATAATATAGAGAGGGTGGAGTAGTTTGAATTTGACGTTAGAAAAATAAAACTTGAATTCTTCAAACAATAATTAAATGAAAAAATTCTGAGGTTAAGTTTCAGTATCTATAAACATGGATAATAAACATTTAACCTCAGAATTATTGCAAATATGTATGCATGAATATATATATATATATAGAGAGAGAGAAATGTATATGTGTGTATATATGTGAATGAATTATATATGTGGAGGAAGAGGGGGAGACAGAGAGAAAAATGGAGAGAATGAGAGAGAAAAAAAAGAGAGAGGAGTATATATATGGAGAGATATGAGATATAGGGGATATTGTGAATATATACATACAGATATCATCTATCATTAGTGATGAGGAGTAAACTGAGGTTCTAAACAGAGATGGAGCAATTCCTCTGCTCCTGGGTCTGATTATCTCTCTCCTTCCCCAAAGTAACCAACCGGGTAGGTTCGATGTCAGGCCACCAGTTTCTGTGACTATTAGTTTCCACCCACAACTTTCTTTCCTGTACAAAATGATGGTTATTCTAAAATATAAAACCTTGTAAGTTCCCTTAAGAAGAATTAAACCACATTGTAAAATAATACCAGGAAACTAAAGCCACTGAATGAATTCGCTACTCAATGCTGTTTGGAAATAAAGTCTTTATTGATAGTAAAGGGATAGACAAGGATTTGGCCTCCAGGAAGACCAAACTGCCTGCAAGGGGATGCCAGTAGGTGGGCACTAGGCTGGTATACACTGAGTGCAAAGATTCCATTTTTCAACCTTCCTTTTATATGTAACTAGAGTCATCAAAACAACTTTTGCACAGAGATGTTATTCAAGAGGTTCTGGAGATATTTGTAAATAAGACAGGAATTCTCTTGTTGTTGTGAATAAGACAGGAATTCTCTGTTGTTATCTCCTTCCACCTCTTCCAAAAAGGAATTTCAGATCATTAGAATGGGGGCTGAAAACCCAAACTGGCTCAGATAACCCAAACTAGTTTGACCAGATCTTGTACCAAAGGAAGTTGGAGATAAAACAAGGAATATCAAAGGGGGCTACCGCCCCCATCAATTAGTTGGATATTGAATTGAATTAATAGAATTATCTATAAGAATTAAAAAAAGAACAGGCTATGTCATCTTTTAAAGCAAATTTAGAAATTAGAATTTAAACAAGCTTTTAAAGATATTGTTAATACTTTAATACTTTCCTTTCACTTTGAAAAGATGACAGAATCCCATATGTCAGGCCACCAGTTTCTGTGACTATTAGTTTCCACCCACAACTTTCTTTCCTGTACAAAATGATGGTTATTCTAAAACATAAAGCCTTGTAAGTTCCCTTAAGAAGAATTAAACCACATTGGAAAATAATACCAGGAAAGTAAAGCCACTGGCAAAAAAAAAAAAAAAAAATTCTGTTAAAGTTTTCTGAAAAGTTTAAGATATTTGGAATGCATGAAAAAGCTTTCCCTCAAAGTGTTTCCAACCCACAATTTACAATGTTTACAGGATTAACTTCATAGATACATGAAATAGAACCTGAAATGGGCAACTTTCTCCTAATAGATATTTCTGATGTTTTGCTTCTGTGGATAGTGTTGGTTCTAGGGAGGGGAAAGGTGGGATAGAGAAAAGACTTTTGTCTGTTCTTTTAATTCCTTTGGGATTTACCAGGGAATGAATTCACATTACATACCATCTCTTACCTTGTGGCATTATCCCCCAGGAACATATTTCGTCAATGATGCAATACCATAATTATTTAAGGAGTGTTATAGAGGTTCTTTGATTCTCACAAAAATCTTCTTGAAAAGAGACCATAGCCTGCCATCTTTAAAAAAAATACTTCAAAACCATTTATAGTTCCTACAAGCCAGGATTGCACCATCTTTAGGAGGTATGTTCCAAGGAAAAAATTGAGAATACACCATTGTTTTATGGTTAGAGATATTAAGCAATATGGATTAAGTCAAAATTATTATTAAGGACAAAATTTGTTTTGTATGCTTTTATTAGCTTTTATTAAAATAGTGGAAAGAAGGCTAGTATTGAAATCAGAGGACATGGTTTGAATTGGTAGTTTTCTTTTCTATAACTTTGGGCAAATGTATTACAGCTGGTGTATTTCAGTCTCTTTGCTAATAAAATGAAAAAAAAATAAGTAAATGACTTCTATGTTCCCCTATGCCCTAAATCAATGATCCTGATACATGATCATATAAAAACTGACATATTGGAGGAAGAAAAAACACTGATTTGGAAACAAAAGTTTCAGTTAGTCAGTTTCTTTTCTGTGAATTTAAACATTCTGGTTTCAAGGTCATTTTGCTTTGCACTACTCAGTGATAGCTCATTTTATTCTTTCTATTTGAGAGATTAAGCAGCTGAGGTCACAGAGAAAAGGTAGCAGAAGATCCAAAATTGAAACCAAAGTCATAGAATAAGACTATCAACAAATGGTTATTTAGCACTTGCTAAGTACCAGACACTGCTAATTACTAGGGATACAAACACATAGTGAATAAAATGATCCTTAATTAAAATGTAAAGAGTATGCATTCAAAGAGGGGAGACAAAAGTACATAAATAAGTGCTAACAAAAACAAAGTAGTTAAATACAAAGCAGTTTGAAATGGAGAGCACAATGAAAAGCTTCTTATGAAAGAAGGTAATTTGAGTTCAATTTGAAGGAAGAGACTGATTTTGTGAACTTCAGATGAGACTAGAGATAATTCCAATCATGAAGGAAGACAAAAGGAAAGTTTTGGAAATGTATTAAGGAGTGTTGCACATGAAGGGAGGGGCATTTTGCTAGATCTTGATGTAAAGGAATGGGGAATGATGTACTATGAGGATAGAAAAATATAGAGGCAAGGATATGAAGATGTTTAAAGGCTAAACAAAAGGGTTTATTATTGGAGTTGATTAAGTATCGATGTGATAGTTTTTTCTTAGCTTAAAGAAATAACTTTGTCAGCAGTGTGAAAGATAGAATGAAATGAGGAAGGTTTGAGGCAAGACACCATAGAAGACCTAAAAGGCTAGCAGAAAGAGCCAGTAGAATCACAGTGGGAGCCCACCAGGTGATCCAAGTGCAGACCTGGGACCTGATCCCAGCTCTGGCCCAGATCCTAAAGGAGGAATCTTATCCTCTTATCTATGAGGCAGAATCTCTGAATCAGCCAGTGTTAGAGGCTTCTAGATTTAGCTCAGGGGCATTAGGGAAGTCTCAGAAGGTCTGTGGAGAGAGTGTCTGTAGCAACCAGCTGGGAGACTGGTGTTAGTCCCAGTGCAGCCTGTCAGCAGAACCCCAGCCTTAGCTAGTACATAGTACACTAGATCTTACAGCTATAGCAGGACAGGGACACACTTAACAGCTTCAGGGCAGACATCAATCCTTGTGATCTGATTTCTTGAAGGATTTCTAAAAACAGCTGCACAAACCCCCTGAAGCTTAACACAATGCATCCTCGATTCTGGAAAGTGAGCCCTACTTCAACAAAAGGTTAAAAGAGTAATAGGCTAGGAAAATGAGCAGAAAACAAACAAAAAACAAAGTTTCTGACTATTGAAAGTTATTATGGTGACAAAGAAGATCAAAACACATATCCACAACCTCCAAGAAAAACAATAATTGTGCTCAGTTCATGGAAGAGCTCAAAAGGGAAATCAAGTAAGAGAGAGAGAGGAAAAATTAGGGAAAGAATTGAGAGTGGTTAAAAAGAAATAATGAGGAGAAGAATGTCTTAAAAAGCAAAATTGGCCAATTGGGAAAGGAAATACAAAAGCTTACTGAGGAAAATAATTCCTCAAAAAATAGAATTGAGCAAATGGAAGCTAATGACTTTATGAGAAATCAAGATACAATAAAGCAAAAGAAAAAAATTAAAAATGAAGTATCTTATTAGAAAAACAACTGACCCAGAAAATAAATCCAGGAGAGATAATTTAAAAATTATTGGTCCTCTTAAAAGTCATGATCAGAAAAAGAGTCTGAACATCATCTCTCAAGAAATTATCAAGGAAAACCATCTTGCTAATTCTAGAACCAGAGGGTTACATAGAAATTGAAAGAATCCACTGATCACTTCCTGATAAAGATCCAACAGTGAAAGCTCCCAGGATTATTATAGTCAAATTCTGGAACTCCCATATCAAAGAGGAAATATTGCAAGCATCCAAAAAGAAACACTTCAAGTATAGTGGAGCCACAGTCAGGATAACAAAAGATTTAGGATCTTCTACATCAAAGGACTGGAGGACTTGAAATATGATATCCAGGATAGCAATGGAACTGCAATAAAGAATAATCGTCCCAGCAAAACTGAGTATAATCCTTCAGAGAAAAAGGTGGCTATTCAATGAAACAAGAAAATTTTCAAGAATTCACGATGAAAAGACCAGAGATGAATGGAAATTTTGATTTCCAGATACAGGACTCTAGAGAAACATAAGAAGGTGATCAGAAAAGTGATGTCATAAGGGACTTAATAAAATCTATATGTCTACATTCCTATATGGGAGGATGATATTTATAACTCATTAGAACATTCTCATTATTATGGTAGTTAGAAGAGTATTTATATACAGAGGGTATGGGTGTTAGTTGAATGTGAAGGAATCATATCTTTTTTTTTTTCATCATAATTGGCTCAAATAGGAAATAAAACACATTCAATAGGGATATAAAAATCAATCTTATCCTGCAGAAAAAAAGGAGAGAAATGAGATATGGCAAGGGAGGGAGGGTGATAAAAGAGAGGGAATATTGGGGGAGGCAGAGTAGTTAGTAGAAAAACACTTTTGAGGAGAGAGGGTAAAAGGAGAGAGAAAATAAATGGGGAAGGGAAATGCAATTAGCAATAGTAATTGTAAAAAAAAATGAAGAGAGAGTTTGTTTGAAAAGGCTTCATTTCTCAAACATAAAGGGAAATGAGTCAAATATGTACAAAATCTATACATAGCAGCTTTCTTCTCAGGCAAAAAAAAATTAAATTGATAGGATACCCATCAATTGGGGAATGGCTGAATATACTCTGATATGTGTTTGTGTTGGAATATTATTTTTTTCTCTGGGAAATAATGAGCAAGATGTTCTCAAAAAAAAAAAAAAAGACTTGAAAAGTCCTCTATGAACAAAGTGAAATATACTGTAACAAAGTAATAGCAATGCTCTGGGATGACCAGCTGTAAATGCTATTGTTATTCTCAGTAATACAATCATTCCAAACTACTCTACATCTTCTGATGAAAAATTCTAACCACACCCAGAGAAGAAACTGATTGTGTCTGAATACTGATTGAAGCATTCTCTATTTCTCTTTTCTAGCTCTTTTTCTTTTAAACTTAATTTTCCTTTAAAGTTTTTATTTCCTTTAGGGTGGGATAGCTATGCTTTCTTTCACCACTTCATTTTTATGGAAAACTTTTGCATAACTTCACATGTGGCTTTTTAATTGTGGGCAGAAATAAAGGAGAGAATATAGAACTCAAAAATCTTAAAAAAATAAATGTATGGAGGAGAAGTTAGGTGGTGCAGTGGATAGTGCACCAGCCCTGAAGTCAGGAAGACCTGACTTCAAATCTGGCCTCAGACATTTAAGACATCCTAGCTATGTGATCCTGGACAAGTCACTTAACCACAATTGCCTCAGCAACAAATCAATAAATAAATAGTGGGGAAAATTTAATAATGTTTTGAATGTAACTGGGGAAAATTTTAAATAAATAAATAAATAAATATAATTTTAAGAAAAAAATTTAAAATAAAGATAAACTTTAGAAGACATTATAATGCTGAGTGAAGTGAGCAGAACTAGGAGAACATTGTACACAATAACAATACTATTTTATAATAAAGTATTGTAGGTAACTTAGCTATTTTCAGTAATATAATAATCCAAATCAATTCCAAAAGACTTATGATAAAATATATCTCCAGAGGAAGAATTGATATTGCCTGAACAGAGACTGAATAGAAATTTTTTTCCTTCTTTCATACAATTCTGGCCTGAAGCCATGTAACCTGCCAGAATCCCAAAACCTGCCAGCTATACCACACATCCCCTATCCCATCCTCTCAGCACAACTCTAGAAGAAGGATCCTCAATGTGCCACAGGACAACATAAGTACAGCACAAAGTAAACAGCAAGGGACTGCAGATCCTGCCAAAAGAAGTCTGAGCCTGTTCTATATCAGGAGATCTCAAATTAAAAGAGAAACTGCCATTAAAAAAAAGTTATTTTATTTCAAATAATCTGATCTTAAAAATGTATTATGGTGACAGGAATAATTAAGTCAGAAATTCAGGAAATAATTTCAAAATACCTGTGGGCAACTTCCCAAACAAAAATGGGAAGTGGTCTCAAGCCCAGAAAGAAATCATGAAAGAGCTCAAAAAAGAGTTCAAAATCATGAGTGATAGAAGAAAAATTGAGAAAAGAAATGACAGTTATAAAAGAAAATGGGGGGGGGAGTTGACAGCTTGGAAAAAGAAAGCAATTATTTAAAAATAGAATT
Organism: Sminthopsis crassicaudata; assembly: GCF_048593235.1. Lineage (NCBI taxonomy): Eukaryota > Metazoa > Chordata > Mammalia > Dasyuromorphia > Dasyuridae > Sminthopsis > Sminthopsis crassicaudata. The sequence goes on along the minus strand of NC_133619.1, from coordinate 265,133,929 downwards.
GGTCAAATGGAGAAAATAAATCAAAAATCCACTGAAGAAAACAAGTCATTAAAGAGTACAATTGACCAAATGGAAAAGCAAATACAAAGGTTAACTAAAGAAACAATTCCTTCAAAGTTAGAATCAAGCAAATTCAGAAGAATGAAAAAAATATAATAAAACATAAAATATCTCATTGAAAAAAATAGCTGACTTGGAAATTAGATCCAGGAGATACATTGTCATAATCTTGAGACTACAAAAAGGACATGGCCAGAATCAAACAAGAAATTATCAAGGAAAACTGCCCTGATATCCTAGATTCTGGGGCAAAATTGGTATTGAGAGAATCCATCAATCAATTTTGAAAATAGAGATTCCAAAATAAAAATTTTGAAGGTCATGATAGCCAAGTTTTAAAACTATCAAGTCAAGAAACAAATATTGCAATTGGACAGAAAAAAAAAAAACTCATCAGAATGTGATACACACATACACAGCAACTTGAACTTTACTCTCAGCATTACTGGCTCAAAAAAGGTAATAATACACATAATAAATTGAATATAGAAATGTCTTAGGTGACATGAAAGTGGGATGGGAAGAGATTAAGCAAAGGGAAAACAAGACTGATGACAGAACAGACTGAAGGAGTCCATACACAAAAGCAAAACATTGTTTATTTTTTTTATTTTTTTTATTTTTTTTTATTTTATTATATATATATATATATATGTATATATATATATATATATATATTTTTTTTTTTTTTATAATATTATCCCTTGTATTCATTTTTCCAAATTACCCCCTCTCCCTCTATTCCCTCCCCCCGACGACAGGCAATACCATACATTTTACATGTGTTACAATATAATCTAGGTACAATACATGTGTGCGAATATCATTTTCTTGTTGCACAATAAACATTAGAATCCGAAGGTACATGCAACCTGGGCAGACAGATATTAGTGCTAACAATTTTCATTCCCCTCCCAGTGTTTCTTCTCTGGGTGTAGCTACCTCTGTCCATCATTGATCAACTGGAAGTGAGTTGGATCTTCTTTATGTTGAAGATTTCCACTTCCATCAGAATACATCCTCATATAGTATTGTTGTTGAAGTGTACAGTGATCTTCTGGTTCTGCTCATTTCACTCAGCATCAGTTGATTTAAGTCTCTCCAGGCCTCTCTATATTCCTCCTGCTGGTCATTTCTTACCGAGCAATAATATTCCATAACCTTCATATACCACAATTTACCCAACCATTCTCCAACTGATGGACATCCATTCATCTTCCAGTTTCTAGCTACAACAAAAAGAGCTGCCACAAACATTTTGGCACATATATGTCTCTTTCCGCTCTTTAGTATTTCTTTGGGATATAATCCCAGTAGTAGCGCTGCTGGGTCAAAGGGTATGCACAGTTTGATAACTTTTTGGGCATAATTCCAGATTGCTCTCCAGAATGGCTGGATTCTTTCACAACTCCACCAGCAATGTATTAGTGTCCCAATTTCCCCACATCCCCTCCAACATTTGTCATTATTTGTTCCTGTCATCTTAGCCAATCTGACAGGTGTGTAGTGGTATCTCAGAGTGGTCTTAATTTGCATTTCTCTGATCAGTAGTGATTTGGAACACTCTTTCATGTGAGTGGATATAGTTTCAATTTCTTCCTCTGAGAATTGTCTGTTCATATCCTTTGACCATTTATCAATTGGAGAATGGTTCGGTTTCTTATAAATTATGGTCAGTTCTCTATATATTTTGGAAATGAGACCTTTGTCAGAACCTTTGTTTTTAAAAATATTTTCCCAATTTGTTACTTCCCTTCTAATCTTGTTTGTATTAGTATTATTTGTACAGAAACTTTTTAGTTTGATGTAATCAAAATCTTCTATTTTGTGATCAATAATGATCTCTAGTTCTCCTCTGGTCATAAATTCCTTCCTCCTCCACAAGTCTGAGAGGTAGATTATCCTCTGTTCCTCTAATCTATTTATTATCTCCCTCTTTATGCCTAAATCATGGACCCATTTTGATCTTATCTTGGTATATGGTGTTAAGTGTGGATCCATATCTAATTTCTGCCATACTAATTTCCAGTTTTCCCAACAGTTTTTTCCGAATAATGAATTTTTATCCCTAATGTTGGAATCTTTGGGTTTGTCAAAGATTAGATTGCTATAGATGTACCCTTTTTTGTCCTTTGTATCTAATCTGTTCCACTGATCTACCGGTCTATTTCGTAGCCAATACCAAATGGTTTTGGTGACTGCTGCTATATAATATAGCTTTAGATCAGGTACACTTAGACCACCTTCCTCTGAGTTTTTTTTTCATTAGTTCCCTTGCAATTCTTGACCTTTTATTCTTCCATATGAATTTTGTTGTTATTTTTTCTAGGTCATTAAAATAGTTTCTTGGGAGTCTGATTGGTATAGCACTAAATAAATAGATTAGTTTGGGGAGTATTGTCATCTTTATTATATTCGCTCGGCCTATCCAAGAGCACTGAATGTCTTTCCAATTATTTAAATCTGATTTTATTTTTGTGGCAAGTGTTTTGTAATTTTTCTCATATAATTCCTGACTTTTCTTTGGTAGATGGATTCCCAAATATTTTATACTCTCAACATTTGTTTGGAATGGAATTTCTCTTTGTATCTCTTGCTGTTGCATTTTGTTAGTGATATATAAAAATGCCGAGGATTTATGTGGATTTATTTTGTATCCTGCCACTTTGCTGAAATTTTGAATTATTTCTAGTAGCTTTTTAGCAGAGTCTTTGGGGTTCTCTAAGTATACCATCATGTCATCTGCAAAAAGTGATAGTTTAATTTCCTCATTTCCTACTCTAATTCCTTGAATCTCTTTCTCGGCTCTTATTGCCGAGGCTAGCGTTTCTAGTACTATATTGAATAGTAATGGTGATAGTGGGCAACCTTGTTTCACTCCTGATCTTACTGGGAAAGGTTGCAGTTTATTTCTATTGCATATTATGCTTACTGACGGTCTTAAATATATACTCCTGATTATTCTAAGGAATAATCTATTTATTCCTATACTCTCAAGAGTTTTTAGTAGGAATGGATGTTGGATTTTGTCAAATGCTTTTTCTGCATCTATTGAGATGATCATATGGTTCTTATTAATTTGATTATTAATATGGTCAATTATATTAATAGTTTTCCTAATATTAAACCAGCCCTGCATTCCTGGAATAAATCCTACTTGATCATAGTGTATTATCTTGGAGATGATTTTCTGAAGTCTTTTTGCTAATATCTTATTTAAGATTTTAGCATCAATATTCATTAAGGAGATTGGTCTATAATTTTCTTTCTCAGTTTTCGATCTACCAGGTTTAGGTATCAGTACCATGTCTGTGTCATAAAAGGAGTTTGGTAGGACTCCTTCATCCCCTATTTTTTCAAATAATTTATATAACATTGGGGCTAATTGTTCTTTAAATGTTTGGTAGAATTCACATGTGAATCCATCTGGCCCTGGGGATTTTTTCCTGGGGAGTTGATTAATAGCTTGTTCTATTTCTTTTTCTGAAATGGGACTATTTAAGCAATTTATCTCCTCCTCTGTTAATCTAGGGAGCCTATATTTTTGGAGAAAGTCATCCATTTCACTTAAGTTATCAAATTTATTGGCATAAAGTTGGGCAAAGTAACTCCTTATTATTTCTCTAATTTCCTCTTCATTGGTGGAAAGATCCCCCTTTTCATTTGTAAGACTATCAATTTGATTTCCTCTTTCTTTTTTTTTGATCAAATTTACCAAAGGTTTATCTATTTTATTGGCTTTTTCATAAAACCAACTCTTGGTTTTATTTATTAATTCAATAGTTTTTTTACTTTCAATTTTATTGATTTCTCCTTTTAATTTTTGTATTTCGAGTTTAATTTTGGTTGGGGGTGCAAAACATTGTTGAAGAGGAAAAAGATGAAAAGGAAGAGAGGACAAACAGAATTTAGGAAACAAAATAGAAGGAGGAAAATCCACAGGTAGTCATCATAAGTGTGACTGGAAATGATCTCAACTTTCTAAGAAATTAGAAGCAGATAGGAGAATAGATCAAAAAGAAGAATCCTACAATATGTTGTTTACAAAAAAAGAACTGAAATAAGAATACAGAGTAAAGCTAAGGGATTGGAGCAGATCTCAGACTTGCAAAAAAGCAAAACTGGATCCAATTAAAAGAGATAAGGAAGGAAATTACATATTGCTGAAAGGTACCCTAGACAATGAAGTAATATCATTAAAACATGTATGCGCCACATGGTATAATATCTAAATTCTTCAAGGAGAAATTAATGAGTTACAAAAAGAAAGAGATGACAAAACTGTAATTCTCTCTCATAACTCGATAAATATAACCAAAAAAGGAACTAAAGAGATGAATAGAATATTACAAAAGTTAGATATATCATACCTTTGGTCACTAAAATGGGGACAGAAAGAAATAGCCTCTTTCTTTTTTTTCAGCAGCATATGGAACCTACAACAAATTTGACCATTTATTAGGATGTTTAAAAACCTCAAAATCAAATATAAAAAGGCAGAACTATTAAATGTATTTTTTTCATCTCATAGAGCAATAAAATTAAATTCATCAAAGGGAGTTTGGTCAGGCGGAGACAGAGACACTTCTGGAAGAGCCATCATGATGGCCACCCAAGGAGAACCCCAAGTGCAGTTCAAACTTGTATTAGTTGGTGATGGAGGTACTGGAAAAACCACATTTGTAAAACATCACTTGACTGGTGAATTTGAGAAGTAGGAAGCCACTTTGGGTGTTGAAGTCCATCCTCTCGTGTTCCATATTAACAGAGGTCCTATTAAGTTCAATGTATGGAATACAGCTGGCCAAGAGAAATTTGGTTGTGTGAGAGATGGCATTACATCCAAGCTCAGTGTGCCATTATAATGTTTGAAGTAACATCAAGAGTTACTTACAAGAATGTACCTAAATGGTATCGAGATCTGGTATGAGTATGTGAAAATATCCCTATTAGTGTTGTATGGCAACAAAGTGGATATTAAGGACAGAAAAGTCAAGGCAAAATCAATTGTCTTCTGTCAAGGTCTGGAATTGTAAAAGTCTGGTCATCTCTAAGTTATCCTTGGGGACTGCCATCTCAACTCAATCATCCAGCCAGACTCTCTCCTTCCAGCCTGCCGTCCCAACTCGTCCCAGACTTGACTAACTCTTTGCACTCCTGCCCTCCTCTTTTATCCTAGCAGAGATTGCAGTGAGAACTCAACGGGGCTTGTGAAAAAATACTTCAAGCAATGAATTTGCTCCTTTTAAAGGGGCATGTGAGAACTCAGGGGCTTGTGAGAAAATTACTTCAACCAATGAACTTGCTCCTTTTAAAGGTTGTGTAAACTCCTTTTCAGAACTCCTTTTAAAGGTGTAAACTCCTTTAAATATGTAAACTCCTCCTCAGAAGTTCAAAGGTGTAAACTCCCCCTAAAGGCCATAACTAAAGGTGTGAATTCTGAGCTAGAGAATTGCCCAGACAACCTGAGTTCTCACCTTGTAATCCTAACAGTCTTCCACAGGAAGAAGAATCTCCAGTACTATGACATTTCAGCCAAAAGTAGCTACAATTTTGAGAAGCCCTTCCTTTGGCTTGCTAGAAAACTTATTGGAGACCCTATTTGGAGTTTGTTGCCATGCCTACTCTTGCACCCCCAGAGGTTGTCATGGACCCAGCACTGACAGCACAGTATGAGCAGGACTTATGGATTGCTCAGATAACTGCGCTCCCTGATGAAGATGATGGCCTGTAAAGGAATGAAGCTAGAGTCCAGCATCAGAGGTCTAGTTTTATAGGCAACTGTCCTGTGATGTCAGTGGTGTAGCATGTTTGCCACTTTATTATATAGCTGAGCAGAACATGTGCTTAATCTTTGGGATGCTGAAGGAGATGAATGGGCTTCGGAGTGAATGTGGCAGTTTAAAAAATATAATTCATATTTTGGACCTGCATATTTACCTGTTTTGGACCGCAATTACATCCCCTTGAGTTTCAAATATAAGACTGCAACAGTCCCATCACAAAATTCAGTGGTGAATTTTGTTTGTTACTGTAATTCCCATTCCTTTTTTCATTTAGATCATAATAAAATTGTATTTCAAATATCTAAGCAAGTGAGCTTTATCCCTTGTTTACAATAAGCATTTTAAAACCTGTTTTGTAAGGTCTGTAGTAGATGTATACCATGTTACTATTTAAATGGTCTTCACATTTTTATGACTAGTTGTTTTCAAAACTTTTTCAAACATAAGTAAAATAACATCTGAGTCATACATTTCACAAATTAAAGATAGGGACTGGACAGGTTAAAACTTTGTGCTACTGTTAGATGGTCACAACTTGGTAATAAAGTTTAAAGGTGTGAGTGTATAATTTAGACAGTTAAACTTGAGTTTTCACACTAGCTGAATGTAGTGTACCTAAGGTAGCTTGTGGAAGAAGGGTAAAGTTGAAGAATAAAATAATCACGTAAGTGTACATTTTTCCTGTGTATGAGCTGTCAATAGAATAGAATTTTAACTTATGTGAATTGAGTAGCAATTGAATGTAGCTTTTAAAAGATGATATTGCTTAACATATATGGGAATGGTAACCATGCTTTAAAAGGGTGGCTTGAGGTGATTATGGAAATAAGATAGACTCTGTTAACTTCAACTTTGAGAAGCTTTAAATCCACTATAAACAAAGTATTCTTGTTGAGAAGGAAGCATACCAAGACAAAAGTCATAAATCAGGTAATGCTGTGATGACCATCACTGGAATAGTGAGAAAATGGACCATATTTAGTGATGTCAATCTAAATTGAAGCCTTGGAATGAGTTTTGTATTTTGGGTTCTATAATAAAAGTGAAGCATTAAAAACAATTCATCAAAGGGAAATGAAAACATTTAAAAATTAATTGGAATCTAAATAAACTAATCCTATACAATAGGTAAATCTAAGAATAAATATAGAAACAATTAACAATTTCATTAAAGAGAATGACAACATTGAGACAACATCCCAAAATTTATGTGATGCAGCCAAAGCATTAGTTAGGGGGAAATTTATTTCTCTAAATGTTTACATCCTCCAATAAAGAAAAAACAGATCAGTTATAGATTTAAAATACCTAGATTAGAAGATTGGGAAATAGAATACCTAAATAATCCCATCTGAGAAAAAGAAATTGAATAGGAAAACATTGTACACGGTATCAGCAACATTATGTAATGATGAACTATGGATGACTTTTCTCAAATACACTGATATAAGATAAATACAAAAGACTCATAAAGGAAAATACTGTCCACATCCAGATAAAGTTCATGCCATTGATGAACTTGGAATACAGTTAGAAACATGCTTTTTTTCATTTACTTTATTATTTTTCATGGATTTTTTCTCCTTTTGAGCTGTTTCTTCTTTCACAGCTGAGACTAACATGAAAAGCCCATGTGTAAAATATATCAAACTATCATTTACTTTTGGAAGAGGAGATGGAAGAGATGAAGAGGAAAAATATTGAAAATCAAAATCTTGTAAAAATTAATGGGAAAAACACTATTTAGAAAAACAAAATAAAACATGTAATTGGGGAAAATAAAATGTTAAAAAAGATTATCTGGGTTTAAATTCTATTCCTAACACATACTAGCTGTGTTACTCTCACCTTTGAAATTCAGTTTCTGATCTATAAAATGGGGATAGCACCTTACTTCAGAGAATATGTGGTGTGATCTTTGCTATTAAGGTCATAACACACACATACACACACACACACACACACACACACACACACACATCCATAATATATTATTGGTCTAGGCTTAAATTTTGCCAAACCACTTTCAATTTATATAAGTTTCTACGAAATTTCTACAAAATACCTTATTTTTTCTTGGCAATTTGTTTAATCAAACAGTGAATGCTGAAGTTCATTATTTGGTCTAGGTCTCCCTTTTCTAGTCTTTTCATTTGATATACCTTTCTATTTTATTTTATCCAACAGCATATGGATTTGTGAATTGGTCTTTTTTATAGTCGTTTGAGGTCTGGAAATGCTATTATTCTTTTATCCCTATATATTTTCATTATTTCCTTGTTAATCTAAATCTTTTATTTTGCAAATTATTTTGTTAAATTTTGATCAAGTTCCATAAATTTTTACTTTGGTAATTTAAATGTTGTAGCATTAAAACTGTCAATTAACTTTGCAAATTTTCTCATATTGGTATGAGCTAGCCAAAAGCCATAAATAGTTCTCCAGATGCTTAAGTTGTTTTTGTTTTCTTTAAGGAACACTTTGCAACTTGGCAGCTTAAATTGCCTCTCTCTCTTTGTATCTCTCTCTCTCTCTCTCTCTCTCTGTATCTCTCTCTGTATGTTTCTCTCTCTCTGTCTCTCTTTCTGTTTTTCCCTCCCTTCTTCTTTAGACCCTTTGTGTGCTTTGGTAGATGAATCCCCACATATTTTATTCATGTCATAATTGTTTGGAATGACATTTCCCTTTCCATTATTGCCTCTAGGCATAATTATATTTTAGTTTTGATGAAGCTGCTAATTGCTAGGATATTTTATAAGTAAACCTGGTATCATTTACAAACAGGGAAATTTACAGTTTTCTTTACTATCTTTATGCCTCTATTCTTCTGTTATTTTATTGCTCTTGCTTGCATTTACATGTCAAATAATATTGAGAAGAGTGGCTTTCCTTGTTCCTGATTTTATTGAGATAGCTTTATATACAACCATAGTTTATACAATATTTGGCAATTAGAGCAAATGATTTTTGAGATGACATCTCTGTCTATACATTCTAGTCCTAAGAAGAATAATAGTTAATATTTATTTGGCACCTAGAATGCACTTTAAAAATACTATTTCATTTGATCCTGTCTATAGCAAGGTGAAATTTGTACTATTATCACCCCCATTTCATAATTGCAGCAACTGAGGCAAACAGAAGTTATTAACTTTCCTAAAATTACAGAGTTAGTGTCTGATGCTGGATTTGAATTCAGAAGTTTTAGGTTCTAGCTCTAGCATTCTATCTGATGAGAATTAGATAAGGAATATCTAAATGAAATTAGGTTTAATTGAGGTCTAGTGTCAAGTTCAGGGTCAGGGAGTCAAATAGAGCTCCCCTGCAACCCCTTTGGATTTGGCGCAAAGATACAGAGTTAAATGAGGTCTAGTAGCAGCATAAGAGTCCTCTGTAAAGGAATTTACAATCCCCAAAACCTAGATTGATAAAAGAGGTTTATTGTGGGGTTTGGAAGTAAGGTTAAAAGGTAGAAAGATACCAGAGCCAGGGCTGGCACCAGTGGGCAGAAATCCTTGACATGGCCGGGGTAAGGATGCCATATTTGGGACTTCTGCAAAGAGTGGACTACAGTTTTGCCCCTTTTATAATAGGGGGACTTTTGGCTTGTGGGTGGAGTCCCAGGTTGGCCTCTGGCTTGAGCTTCAGCCAGGGTTAGAATTTGAATAGAATTTAATAGGTTTTTAAATAAGGAGGAAGCTGTTTGTGCTTGGGGTTGGGGTTGGGAAACCCAAGCAGATCATTAGAATGGGGGCTGGGACAGCCCAAGTTAGCTCAAATCCGATGAGGGCTGGGAGAGTCCAGATATCTCCCATTGGAATTCATGGGGGTTGAGAATCAGAAAGGAATCTTAACTCACATCATATCCATTGCATAACCTAGCTACCTCAGTAGATATCATTCTTTGCAAAGGCACATCAAGTGAAAGAATATTTTGGTCTAGAATGTTTTTTGTTTTTAATATGATTTTGTGATTGTTACCCTACTATTGAATTATATTTATGTTCCTGGCATAAATCTAATAATTATATTCATGATTTCTTAGATGGATTACTGTAGTGTTTGACAGGATTTAATTTAAAAATATTCATTAATTAGATTGATATTACTTTATCCTTCTGCATTGTATTTTATTCTGGCTTAGGCATTAGAACTTTGTTTAGTCCTAAAAAAGCATTTATCTCATTTAAAGCATTTCCTTCTCAATTGTTTTACAGAAATTTATTTAGTATTGGAAGTAATTTTTCTTTAAATGTGTAATAGAATTCTTCTGCCAATTCATCAAGAAGAGGAGGTTGTTTTTTCCCCTTTGGCAGTTCTTTTACAGAGAGTAATTTTTCTTTTATTGAGATTGGGTTATTTAAGTTCACTATTTTGTCTTTTGTTTGAGGACTCTGTATATCAATGTCATTAATGACTATCAATTTAAAATCTGTTAAATGGCTGAACAAATTATGGTATCTAAATGTATGACAAATGTGACAAATATCAAGAAGCATAGAAAGTTTTCCATATTTGACATAGTGTAAAATAAGCAAAAACAAGGAAAAATAACACAATGACAAAAAACAACATATAGAACAATCAAAAATAAAAACAAATATGAATGTTAAAAAATTAACTGAAATTAGACATGACCAAAAAAGGGAAATTTAGTGGTGGGAGATCTACAAGGTTTGTACATTGAAAACTTTTTCAGAATTTTTTTGTAAAGGCCTGAAACTCTGAATAAGTGCATTTGAATCAGACAACTGAACACTTAAGGCTAATTACCTATTGGAAATAAGACAATGATTCTATTAGCATATGTTGGAATTGCTCTTCTCACAATGTTCAATGTTTGGGGTTAAGAGAAATGTAAGTAAGGATTAAGGGGTGGGGTGAGAGAGATGAGAGAACTTCACTTTGTGGCAGGATCAGGAGAAAGGAAGTTGGTGGAGAGCTTGTGGCAGTTTGTC